>NW_028327782.1:0-42183 GCF_031878675.1 Megascapheus bottae | reverse complement strand
TCACACACTTCCATTCTATGACTTCACTCACCTCCATTCTGACTTCACACACCTCCTTTCTGACTTCACACACCTCAATTCTGTGACTTCACACACCTCCATTCTATGATTTCACACACTGCCATTCTATGACTTCACACACCTCCATTCTGTGGCTTCACACACCTACATTCTGCGTTCACACACCTCCATTCTGTGACTTGACACACCTCCATTCTGTGATTTCACACACCTCCAATCTGACTTCACACACCTCCATTCTATGACTTCACACACCTCCATTCGTTGACATCAAAAACCACCATTCTATGACTTCACACACCTCCATTCTATGACTTCACACACCTCAGTTCTATGACTTCAAACACCTCAATTCTATGACTTCACTCACCTCCATTCTGACATCACACACCTCCATTCTGACTTCACACACCTCAATTCTGTGACTTCACACACCTCCATTCTATGATTTCACACACTGCCATTCTATGACTTCACACACCTCCATTCTGTGGCTTCACACACCTACATTCTGCGTTCACACACCTCCATTCTGTGACTTGACACACCTCCATTCTGTGATTTCACACACCTCCAATCTGACTTCATACACCTCCACTCTATGACTTCAAACACCTTCATTCTTACTTCACAGACATCCATTCTGTGACTTCACACACCTCCATTCTGTGACTTCACACACCTTCATTGTGACTTCACACACCTCCATTCTGTGACTTCACACACCTCAATTCTGTGACTTCACACACCTCCATTCTGACTTCACATACCTCCTTCTATGATGTCACACACCTCCATTCTATGACTTCACACACCCCCATTCTGTGACTTCACACACCACCTTTTTGACTTCACACACCTCCATTCTGTGACTTCACACACCTCCATTCTGTGACTTCACACACCTCGTTTTGACTTCACACACTTCCATTTTGTGACTTCACACACCTCCATTCTGTGACTTCACACACCTCTATTGTTTCACTTCAAACACCTCCATTCTTTGACTTCACACACCTCCAATCCATGACTTCACACACCTCCATTCTATGAGTTCACACACCTCCATTCTATGAGTTCACACACCTCCAATTTGACTTCACACACCACCCATCTATGACTTCACACACCTTTATTCTTACTTCAGAAACATCCATTCTCTGACTTCACACACCTCCATTCTATGACTTCCCAAAACTCCATTCTGTGACTTCACACACCTCCATTCTGAGTTCACACACCTCCATTCTGTGACTTCACACACCTCCATTCGTTGACATCAAAAACCACCATTCTATGACTTCACACAACTCCATTTTGACTTCACACACCTCCATTCTATGAGTTCACACACCTCCATTTTATGACTTCACACACCTCCATTCTATGACTTCACACAGCTCAATTCTATGACTTCACACACCTCCATTCTATGACTTCACAATCCTCCATTCTGTGACTTCACACACCTCCCCTCTATGACTTCAAACACCTTCATTCTTACTTCATAAACATCCATTCTGTGACTTCACACACCTCCATTCTGTGACTTCACACACCTCAATTCTGTGACTTCACACACCTCCATTCTGACTTCACACACCTCCATTCTATGACTTCACACACCTCCATTCTATGACTTCAGACACCTCCATTTTGTGACTTCACACACCTAAATTCTATGACTTCACACACCTCCATTGTGACTTCACACACCTTCATTCTATTAGTTCACACACCTCCATTCTGGCTTCACACACCTCCATTCTATGACTCCACACACCTCCGTTCTGACTTCACACAGCTCCATTCTGTGACTTCAAAAAACTGCATTCTGTGATTTCACACACCTCCATACTATGACTTCACACACCTCCATCTATGACTTCACACACCTCCATTCTGAGTTCACACAGCTCCATTCTGTGACTTCACACACCTCCATTCTGACTTCACACACCTTCATTTTATGACTTCACACACCTCCATTCTGTGACTTCTCACACCTCCATTCTATGACTTCACACACTTCCATTGTGTCGTCACACAACTCCATTCTATGAGTTCACACATCTCCATTCTATGATTTCACACACCTGCATTCTGACTTCACACACCTCCATTCTATGACATCACTGACCTCGAATCTGTGACTACCCTCACCTCCACTCTATGACTTCACACTCCTCCATTCTATGACTTCCCACACCTCCTTTCTATGACTTCACCCACCTCAGTATATGACTTGACACACCTCCATTCTGAAGTCACAACCTCCATTCTGTGACTTCACACACCTCCATTCTATGACTTCACACACCTCCATTCTGACTTCACCCACCTCCATTCTCTGACTTCACACACCTCAATTCTGTGACTTGACACACCTCCATTCTGACTTCACACACCTCCATTCTATGATTTCACACACCTCTATTCTCTGACTTCACACACCTCCAATCTGTGACTTCACACACCTCCATTCAGACTTCACACCCCTCCATTCTGACTTCACACACCTCCATTCAGACTTCACACCCCTCCATTCTGACTTCACACACCTCCATTCTGACTTCACACAGCTCCATTCTATGAATTCACACACCTCCATTCTATGACTTCACACACCTCCATTCTGTGACTTCACGCACCTCCATTCTATGATTTCACACAACTCCATTGTGACTTCACACACCTTGACTCTATGATTTCACACAACTCCATTCTGACTTCACACACCTCCATTCTATGACTTCACACACCTCCATTCTGACTCCACACAACTCCATTGTGTGACTTCAGAAAACTCCATTCCATGATTTCACACACCTCCATCCTATGACTTCACACACCTCCATCTATGACTTCACACACCTCCATTCTGATTTCACACACCTCCATTCTGTGACTTCACATACCTCCATTCTGACTTCACTCATCTCCATTGTATGACTTCACACACCTCCATTCTGTGACTTCACACACCTCCATTCTATGACTTCACACACTTCAATTGTGATGTCACACACCTCCATTCTATGAATTCACACATCTCCATTCTGTGACTTCACACACCTCCATTCTGACTTCACACACCTCCACTCTATGACTTCACATCCCTCCATTCTATGACTTCCCACACCTCCTTTCTATGACTTCACCCACCTCCATTCTATGACGGCACACCTCCATGCGAACTTCACACACCTCCATTCTGTGACTTCACACACCCCCATCCTATGACTTCACACACCTCCATTCTTTGAGTTCACACACCTCCATTTTATGACTTCACACACCTCCATTCTATGACTTCACACACCTCCATTCTGTGACTTTACACACCTCCATTCTATGACTTCACAAACCTCCATTCTGAGTTCACAGTCCTCCATTCTATGACTTCACACACCTCCATTCTATGACTTCACACACCTCCATTCTATGACTTCACACACCTCCATTCTGTGACTTCGCACACCTCCATTCTATGACTTCACACACCTCCATTCTGTGACTTCACACACCTCCATTCTATGACTTCACATACCTCCATTTTATGACTTCACACACCTGCAATTTTACTTCACACACCTTCATTCCATGAGTTCACACACCTGCATTGTTGCTTCACACACTTCCATTCTGACTTCACACACCTCAATTCTATGTCTTCACAGACCTCCATTCTGTGACTTCACACCCCTCCATTTTGACTTCACACACTTCAATTCTGTGACTTCAAACACCTCCTGTTGTGAGCCAGAGTGGAATTAATCTGTACCTTGGCTTGCATCAGAGGATGGCTTTATTGTCTTATTGCTTTCTGGCCCTAATCTATGTAAATGACCTGAGAATTACCATATGAATGTAACACCTGGAGGTTCCCTGGGTCAGGAGGAGGGAAGAAGTGGGAGTGGAAAATAAACCGGCAGTCTCACCAGTCTTTACCTGGACTGCGGTCTTCCCGGACCCGCTGTGTCTGTCTCTCTTCTATTTCTTGCTAGTCCTTGCCCCCGATTTCAGGAACCCCAATCTGCGAACCCTGGTTTGCTGCCGGTTGGCCCCGGCCACCTCCATTCTGTGACTTCACATACCTCCATTGTTTGACTTCACACACCTCCATTGTTTGACTTCACACACCTCCATTCCATGACTTCACACACCTCAATTCTATGAGTTCACACACCTCCATTCTATGAGTTCACACACCTCCATTTTGACTTCACACACCTCCATTCTATGACTTCACACACCTTCATTCTTACTTTAGAAACATCCATTCTATGACTTCACACACCTCCATTGTATGACTTCACAAACCTCCATTCTGTGACTTCACACACCTCCATTCTGGGTTCACACACCTCAATTCTGTGACTTCACAAATGTCCATTCTGACTTCACACACCTCCATTCTATGACTTCACACACTTCCATTCTATGACTTCACACACCTCCATTTTGTGCCTTCAAACACCTCCATTTTGAGTTCACAAACCTCCATTCTGTGACTTCACACACCTCCATTCTATGAATTCACACACCTCCATTCTATGACTTCACACACCTCCAACCTATGACTTCACACACCTCCATTCTATGAATTCACACAGCTCCATTCTGTGACTTCACACACCTTCATTCTATGACTTCACACACCTCCATTCTGTGACTTCACACACCTCCATTCTGAATTCACATACCTCCATTCTGTGACTTCACACACCTTCATTCTGTGACTTCATACACCTCCATTCTATGACTGCACACACCTCCATTCTATGACTTCACACACCTCCATTCTGTGACTTCACACACCTTCATTGTTACTTTAGAAACATCCATTCTATGACTTCACACACCCCCATTGTATGACTTCACAAACCTCCATTCTGTGACTTCACACACCTCCATTTTCAGTTCACACACCTCCATTCTCTGGCTTCAAACACCTCCATTCTATGACTTCACACACCTACATTCTATGACTTCACACACCTCAATTCGATGACTTCACACTCCTCCATTCTGTGACTTCACACACCTCCATTCTGACGTCACAAACCTGCATTCTGACTTCACACACCTCCATTCTGACTTTACACAGCTCAATTGTATGACTTCACACACCTCCATTCTGTGACTTCACACATCACCTTTTTGACTTCACACACCTCCATTCTTTGACTTCACACACCTCCATTCCATGACTTCACACACCTCCATTCTATGAGTTCACACACCTCCAATTTGACTTCACACACCTCCATTCTATGACTTCACACACCTTCAATCTTGCTTCAGAAACATCCATTCTCTGACTTCACACACATCCATTCTATGACTTCACGAACCTCCATTCAGTGACGTCACACACATCCATTCTTCCTTCACACACCTCCATTTTTGACTTCACACACCTCCATTCTGTGGCTTCACACACCTTCAATCTTGCTTCAGAAACATCCATTCTCTGACTTCACACACCTCCATTCTAGGACTTCACGAACCTCCATTCTGTGACGTCACACACATCCATTCTTCCTTCACACACCTCCATTCTATGAGTTCACATACCTCCAATTTGACTTCACACACCTCCATTCTATGACTTCACACACCTTCAATCTTGCTTCAGAAACATCCATTCTCTGACTTCACACACCTCCATTCTATGACTTCACGAACCTCCATTCTGTGACGTCACACACATCCATTCTTCCTTCACACACCTCCATTCTGTGGCTTCACACACCTCCATTCTGAGTTCACACACCTCCATTCTGTGACTTCACACACCTCCATTCTGTGACTTCACACACCTCCATTCTGTGACTTCACACACCTCCATTCTATGACTTCACAAACCCCCATTCTGAGTTCACAGACCTCCATTCTATGACTTCACACACTTCCATTCTATGACTTCAGACACCTCCATTCTCACTTCACACAGCTCCATTCTGATTTCTCACACCTCAATTCTTTGACTTCACACACCTCCATTCTATGATTTCACACACTTCCATTCTATGACTTCACACACCTCCATTCTATGACTTCACACACCTCCATTCTGTGATTTCACACACCTCCATTCTATGACTTCACAAACCTCCATTCCGTGACTTCACACAACTCCATTCCTGACTTCACAAACCCCCATTCTGAGTTCACAGACCTCCATTCTATGATTTCACACACTTCCATTCTATGACTTCACTCACCTCCATTCTGACTTCACACACCTCCATTCTGACTTCACACACCTCAATTCTGTGACTTCACACACCTCCATTCTATGATTTCACACACTGCCATTCTATGACTTCACACACCTCCATTCTGTGGCTTCACACACCTACATTCTGCGTTCACACATCTCCATTCTGTGACTTGACACACCTCCATTCTGTGATTTCACACACCTCCAATCTGACTTCACACACCTCCATTCTATGACTTCACACACCTCCATTCGTTGACATCAAAAACCACCATTCTATGACTTCACACACCTCCATTCTATGACTTCACACACCTCAGTTCTATGACTTCAAACACCTCAATTCTATGACTTCACTCACCTCCATTCTGACTTCACACACCTCCATTCTGACTTCACACACCTCAATTCTGTGACTTCACACACCTCCATTCTATGATTTCACACACTGCCATTCTATGACTTCACACACCTCCATTCTGTGGCTTCACACACCTACATTCTGCGTTCACACACCTCCATTCTGTGACTTGACACACCTCCATTCTGTGATTTCACACACCTCCAATCTGACTTCATACACCTCCACTCTATGACTTCAAACACCTTCATTCTTACTTCACAAACATCCATTCTGTGACTTCACACACCTCCATTCTGTGACTTCACACACCTTCATTCTGACTTCACACACCTCCATTCTGTGACTTCACACACCTCAATTCTGTGACTTCACACACCTCCATTCTGACTTCACATACCTCCTTCTATGATGTCACACACCTCCATTCTATGACTTCACACACCTCCATTCTGTGACTTCACACACCACCTTTTTGACTTCACACACCTCCATTCTGTGACTTCACACACCTCCATTCTGTGACTTCACACACCTCGTTTTGACTTCACACACTTCCATTTTGTGACTTCACACACCTCCATTCTGTGACCTCACACACCTCTATTGTTTCACTTCAAACACCTCCATTCTTTGACTTCACACACCTCCAATCCATGACTTCACACACCTCCATTCTATGAGTTCACACACCTCCATTCTATGAGTTCACACACCTCCAATTTGACTTCACACACCTCCAATCTATGACTTCACACACCTTCATTCTTACTTCAGAAACATCCGTTCTCTGACTTCACACACCTCCATTCTATGACTTCACAAACCTCCCTTCTGTGACTTCACACACCTCCATTCTGAGTTCACACACCTCTATTCTGTGACTTCACACACCTCCATTCGTTGACATCAAAAACCACCATTCTATGACTTCACACAACTCCATTTAGACTTCACACACCTCCATTCTATGAGTTCACACACCTCCATTTTATGACTTCACACACCTCCATTCTATGCCTTCACACACCTCAATTCTATGACTTCACACACCTCCATTCTATGACTTCACAATCCTCCATTCTGTGACTTCACACACCTCCCCTCTATGACTTCAAACACCTTCATTCTTACTTCATAAACATCCATTCTGTGACTTCACACACCTCCATTCTGTGACTTCACACACCTTCATTCTGACTTCACACACCTCAATTCTGTGACTTCACCCACCTCCATTCTGACTTCACACACCTCCATTCTATGACTTCACACACCTCCATTCTATGACTTCAAACACCTCCATTTTGTGACTTCTCACACCTAAATTCTATGCCTTCACACACCTCCATTGTGACTTCACACACCTCCATTCTATTAGTTCACACACCTCCATTCTGACTTCACACACCTCCATTCTATGACTCCACACACCTTCATTTTATGTCTTCACACACCTCCATTCTGACTTCACACACCTTCATTTTATGACTTCACACACCTCCATTCTGTGACTTCTCACACCTCCATTCTATGACTTCACACACTTCCATTGTGTCGTCACACAACTCCATTCTATGAGTTCACACATCTCCATTCTATGATTTCACACACCTGCATTCTGACTTCACAAACCTCCATTCTATGACATCACTGACCTCGAATCTGTGACTACCCTCACCTCCACTGTATGACTTCACACTCCTCCATTCTATGACTTCCCACACCTCCTATCTATGACTTCACCCACCTCAGTATATGACTTCACACACCTCCATTCTGACGTCACAACCTCCATTCTGTTACTTCACCCACCTCCATTCTATGACTTCACACACCTCCATTCTGACTTCACCCACCTCCATTCTCTGACTTCACACACCTCAATTCTGTGACTTGACACACCTCCATTCTGACTTCACACACCTCCATTCTATGATTTCACACACCTCCTTTCTCTGACTTCACACACCTCAAATCTGTGACTTCACACACCTCCATTCAGACTTCACACCCCTCCATTCTGACTTCACACACCTCCATTCAGACTTCACACCCCTCCATTCTGACTTCACACACCTCCATTCTGACTTCACACAGCTCCATTCTATGAATTCACACACCTCCATTCTATGACTTCACACACCTCCATTCTGTGACTTCACGCACCTCCATTCTATGATTTCACACAACTCCATTGTGACTTCACACACCTTGACTCTATGATTTCACACAACCCATTCTGACTTCACACACCTCCATTCTGACTCCACACAGCTCCATTGTGTGACTTCAGAAAACTCCATTCCATGATTTCACACACCTCCATCCTATGACTTCACACACCTCCATCTATGACTTCACACACCTCCATTCTGATTTCACACACCTCCATTCTGTGACTTCACATACCTCCATTCTGACTTCACTCATCTCCATTGTATGACTTCACACACCTCCATTCTGTGACTTCACACACCTCCATTCTATGACTTCACACACTTCAATTGTGATGTCACACACCTCCATTCTATGAATTCACACATCTCCATTCTGTGACTTCACACACCTCCATTCTGACTTCACACACCTCCACTCTATGACTTCACATCCCTCCATTCTATGACTTCCCACACCTCCTTTCTATGACTTCACCCACCTCCATTCTATGACGGCACACCTCCATGCGAACTTCACACACCTCCATTCTGTGACTTCACACACCCCCATCCTATGACTTCAAACACCTCCATTCTATGAGTTCACACACCTCCATTTTATGACTTCACACACCTCCATTCTATGACTTCACACACCTCCATTCTGTGACTTTACACACCTCCATTCTATGACTTCACAAACCTCCATTCTGAGTTCACAGTCCTCCATTCTATGACTTCACACACCTCCATTCTATGACTTCACACACCTCCATTCTATGACTTCACACACCTCCATTCTGTGACTTCGCACACCTCCATTCTATGACTTCACACACCTCCATTCTGTGACTTCACACACCTCCATTCTATGACTTCACATACCTCCATTTTATGACTTCACACACCTGCAATTTTACTTCACACACCTTCATTCCATGAGTTCACACACCTGCATTGTTGCTTCACACACTTCCATTCTGACTTCACACACCTCAATTCTATGTCTTCACAGACCTCCATTCTGTGACTTCACACCCCTCCATTTTGACTTCACACACTTCAATTCTGTGACTTCAAACACCTCCTGTTGTGAGCCAGAGTGGAATCAATCTGTACCTTGGCTTGCATCAGAGGATGGCTTTATTGTCTTATTGCTTTCTGGCCCTAATCTATGTAAATGACCTGAGAATTACCATATGAATGTAACACCTGGAGGTTCCCTGGGTCAGGAGGAGGGAAGAAGTGGGAGTGGAAAATAAACCGGCAGTCTCAGCAGTCTTTACCTGGACTGCGGTCTTCCCGGACCCGCTGTGTCTGTCTCTCTTCTATTTCTTGCTAGTCCTTGCCCCCGATTTCAGGAACCCCAATCTGCGAACCCTGGTTTGCTGCCGGTTGGCCCCGGCAACCTCCATTCTGTGACTTCACACACCTCCATTGTTTGACTTCACACACCTCCATTCTTGGACTTCACACACCTCCATTCCATGACTTCACACACCTCAATTCTATGAGTTCACACACCTCCATTCTATGAGTTCACACACCTCCATTTTGACTTCACACACCTCCATTCTATGACTTCACACACCTTCATTCTTACTTTAGAAACATCCATTCTATGACTTCACACACCTCCATTGTATGACTTCACAAACCTCCATTCTGTGACTTCACACACCTCCATTCTGGGTTCACACACCTCAATTCTGTGACTTCACAAATGTCCATTCTGACTTCACACACCTCCATTCTATGACTTCACACACTTCCATTCTATGACTTCACACACCTCCATTTTGTGACTTCAAACACCTCCATTTTGAGTTCACAAACCTCCATTCTGTGACTTCACACACCTCCATTCTATGAATTCACACACCTCCATTCTATGACTTCACACACCTCCAACCTATGACTTCACACACCTCCATTCTATGAATTCACACAGCTCCATTCTGTGACTTCACACAACTCCATTCTATGACTTCACACACCTCCATTCTGTGACTTCACACACCTCCATTCTATGAATTCACACAGCTCCATTCTGTGACTTCACACAACTCCATTCTATGACTTCACACACCTCCATTCTGTGACTTCACACACCTCCATTCTGAGTTCACATACCTCCATTCTGTGACTTCACACACCTTCATTCTGTGACTTCACACACCTCCATTCTATGACTGCACACACCTCCATTCTATGACTTCACACACCTCCATTCTGTGACTTCACACACCTTCATTGTTACTTTAGAAACATCCATTCTATGACTTCACACACCCCCATTGTATGACTTCACAAACCTCCATTCTGTGACTTCACACACCTCCATTTTGAGTTCACACACCTCCATTCTCTGACTTCAAACACCTCCATTCTATGACTTCACACACCTACATTCTATGACTTCACACACCTCAATTCTATGACTTCACACTCCTCCATTCTGTGACTTCACACACCACCTTTTTGACTTCACACACCTCCATTCTGTGACTTCACACTCCTCCATTCTGTGACTTCAGACACCAACTTTTTGACTTCACACACCTCCATTCTGTGACTTCACACAACTCCATTCTGTGACTTCACACGCGTCTATTGTTTGACTTCACACACCTCCATTCTTTGACTTCACACACCTCCATTCCATGACTTCACACAGCACACTTCTATGAGTTCACACACCTCCATTCTATGAGTTCACACTCCTCCATTCTGTGACTTCAGACACCTCCATTCTGACTTCACACACCTCCATTCTATGACTTCACACACTTCCATTCTATGACTTCACACACCTCCATTCTGTGACTTCACACACCTCCATTCTCTGACTTCACAAACTTCCATTCTATGACTTCACACACCTCCATTCTATGACTTCACACACCTCCATTCTAAGACTTCACACTCCTCCATTTTGTGACTTCACACACCTCCATTCTGATGTCACACACCTGCATTCTGACTCCACACACCTCCATTCTGACTACACAGCTCCATTTTATGACTTCACACAACTCCATTCTGTGACTTCACACACCACCTTTTTGACTTCAGACCCCTCCATTCTGTGACTTCACACACCTCCATTCTGTGACTTCACACACTTCCGTTTGGACTTCACACAACGCCATTCTGTGACTTCACACGCCTCTATTGTTTGAACTTCACACACCTCCATTCTTTGACTTCACACACCTCCATTCCATGACTTCACACACCACCCTTCTATGAGTTCACACACCTCCATTCTATGAGTTCACACACCTCCATTCCTCCATTCTGTGACTTCACACACCTCCATTCTGACTTCAAGCACCTCCATTCTATGACTTCACACACTTCCATTCTACGACTTCACACACCTCCATTCTGTGACTTCACACACCTCCATTCTGAGTTCACACACCTCCATTCTGTGACTTCACACACCTCAATTCTATGACTTCACACCTCCATTCTGACTTCACTCATCTCCATTGTATGACTTCACACACCTCCATTCTTTGACTTCACACACCGCCATTCCATGACTTCACAAACCTCCATTCTATGAGTTCACACACCTCCATTCTATGAGTTCACACATCTCCATTCTATGACTTCACACACCTTCATTCTTACTTCAGAAACATCCATTCTCTGACTTCACACACCACCATTCTATGACTTCACAAACCTCCATTCTGGGACTTCACACACCTCCATTCTGAGTTCACACACCTCCTTTCTATGACTTCACACACTTCCATTCTATGACTTCACACACCTCCATTCTGTGGCTTCACACACCTACATTCTGAGTTCACACACCTCCATTCTGTGACTTCACACACCTCCATTCTGTGACTTCACACACCTCGATCCTATGATTTCACACACCTCCATTCTATGAATTAACAAACCTCCATTCTGTGACTTCACACACCTCCATTCTCTGACTTCACACCCCATCATTCTGAGTACACAGACCTGCATTCTATGACTTCACACACCTCCATTCTATGACTTCACTCACCTCCATTCTGACTTCACACACCTCCATTCTGACTTCACACACCTCAATTCTGTGACTTCACACACCTCCATTCTATGATTTCACACACTTCCATTCTATGACTTCACACACCTCCATTCTGTAGCTTCACTCACCTACAGTCTGAGTTCACACACCTCCATTCTGTGACTTCACACACCTCACTTCTGTGACTTCACACACCTCCATTCTGACTTCACACACCGCCATTCTGTGACTTCACACACCTTTTTGACTTCACACACCTCCATTCTGTGACTTCACACACCTCCATTCTGTGACTTCACACACTTCCGTTTTGACTTCACACACTTCCATTCTGTGACGTCACACACCTCCATTCTTTGACTTCACACACCTCTATTGTTTCACTTCACACACCTCCATTCTTTGACTTCACACACCTCCATTCCATGACTTCACACACCTCCATTCTATGAGTTCACACACCTCCAATTTGACTTCACACACCTCCATTCTATGACTTCACACACCTTCAATTTTGCTTCAAAAACATCCATTCTCTGACTTCATACACCTCCATTCTATGACTTCACGAACCTCCATTCTGTGACGTCACACGCCTCCATTCTTCCTTCACACACCTCCATTCTATGACTTCACACACCTCAATTCTGTGACTTCACACACCTCCATTCTGAGTTCACACCCCTCCATTCTGTGACTTCACACACCTCCATTCTGTGACTTCACCCACCTCCATCCTATGAATTCACGCACCTCCATTCTTTGAATTCACACACCTCCATTCTGTTATTTCACACACCTCCATTCTATGACTTCACACACCTCCATTCTGTGACTTCAGACACCTCCATTCTGACTTCACACCCCTCCATTCTGACTTCACACACCACCGTTTTGACTTCACACACCTCCATTCTGTGACTTCACACACCTCCATTCTGTGACTTCACACACCTCCGTTTTGACTTCACACACTTCCAATCTGTGACTTCACACACCTCCATTCTGTGACTTCACACACCTCTATTGTTTCACTTCACACACCTCCATTCTTTGACTTCACACACCGCCATTCCATGACTTCACAAACCTCCATTCTATGAGTTCACACACCTCCATTCTATGAGTTCACACACCTCCAATTTGACTTCACACATCTCCATTCTATGACTTCACACACCTTCATTCTTACTTCAGAAACATCCATTCTCTGACTTCACACACCTCCATTCTAGGACTTCACAAACCTCCATTCTGTGACTTCACACACCTCCATTCTGAGTTCACACACCTCCTTTCTATGACTTCACACACTTCCTTTCTATGACTTCACACAGCTCCATTCTGTGGCTTCACACACCTACATTCTGAGTTCACACACCTCCATTCTGTGACTTCACACACCTCCATTCTGTGATTTCACACACCTCCATTCTGTGACTTGACACTCCTCGATCCTATGACTTCACACACCTCCATTCTATGAATTAACAAACCTCCATTCTGTGATTTCACAAACCTCCATTCTATGACTTCACATACCTCCATCTGTGACTTCACACCGCTCCGTTCTGAGTACACAGACCTCCATTCTATGACTTCACACACCTCCATTCTATGACTTCACTCACCTCCATTCTGACTTCACACACCTCCATTCTGACTTCACACACCTCAATTCTGTGACTTCACACACCTCCATTCTATGATTTCACACACTTCCATTCTATGACTTCACACACCTCCATTCTGTGGCTTCACACACCTACATTCTGAATTCACACACCTCCATTCTGTGACTTCACACACCTTCATTCTGACTTCACACACCTCCATTCTGTGACTTCACACACCTCAATTCTGTGACTTCACACACCTCCATTCTGACTTCACACACCTCCATTCTATGATTTCACACACCTCCATTCTATGACTTCACACACCTCCATTCTGTGACTTCACACACCACCTTTTTGACTTCACACACCTCCATTCTGTGACTTCACACACCTCCATTCTGTGACTTCACACACCTCCGTTTTGACTTCACACACTTCCATTCTGTGACTTCACACACCTCCATTCTGTGACTTCACACACCTCTATTGTTTCACTTCACACACCTCCATTCTTTGACTTCACAAACCTCCATTCCATGACTTCACACACCTCCATTCTATGAGTTCACACACCTCCATTCTATGAGATCACACACCTCCAATTTGACTTCACACACCTCCATTCTATGACTTCACACACCTTCAATCTTACTTCAGAAACATCCATTCTCTGACTTCACACACCTCCATTCTATGACTTCACAAACCTCCAATCTGTGACGTCACACACCTCCATTCTTCCTTCACACACCTCCATTCTATGACTTCACACACTTCCATTCTATGACTTCACACACCTCCATTCTGTGGCTTCACACACCTACATTCTGAGTTCACACACCTCCATTCTGTGACTTCACACACCTCCATTCTGTGACTTCACACACCTCCATTCTGTGACTTCACACACTTCGATCCTATGACTTCACACAACTCCATTCTACGAATTCACACACCTCCATTCTGTGATTTCACACATCTCCATTCTATGACTTCACACACCTCCATTCTGTGACTTCACACACCTCCATTCTATGACTTCACAAACCCCCATTCTGAGTTCACAGACCTCCATTCTATGACTTCACACACTTCCATTCTATGACTTCACACACCTCCATTCTCACTTCACACAGCTCCATTCTGACTTCTCACACCTCAATTCTTTGACTTCACACACTTCCATTCTATGATTTCACACACTTCCATTCTATGACTTCACACACCTCCATTCTATGACTTCACACACCTCCATTCTGACTTCACACACCTCCATTCTGAATTCACACACCTCAATTCTGTGACTTCACACACCTCCATTCTATGATTTCACACACTTCCATTCTTTGACTTCACACACCTCCATTCTATGACTTCACACACCTCATTTCTGAGTTGACACACATCCATTCTGTGATTTCACACACTTCCAATCTGACTTCACACACCTCCATTGTATGACTTAACACACCTCCATTCCTTGACATCAAAAACCACCATTCTATGACTTCACACACCTTTATTGTGATTTCACACACCTCCATTCTATGAGTTCACACACCCCCATTCTATGACTTCACACACCTCCATTCTATGACTTCATACACCTCCATTCTGTGACTTCACACACCTACATTCTATGACTTCACAAACCTCCATTCTGAGTTCACAGACCTCCATTCTATGACTTCACACACCTCCATTCTATGACTTCACACACCTCCATTCTGTGACTTCCCACACCTCCATTCTATGACTTCACACACCTCCATTCTGTGACCTCACACACCTCCATTCTGTGACTTCACAGACCTCCATTCTGTGACTTCACACACCTCCGTTTTGACTTCACACACTTCAATTCTGTGACTTCACATATCTGCATTCTGTGACTTCACCCACCTCCATTGTTTGACTTCACACACCTCCATTCTTGGACTTCACACACATCAATTCCATGACTTCATACACCACCATTCTATGAGTTCACACACCACCATTCTATGAGTTCACACACCTCCATTTTGACTTCACACACCTACATTCTATGCCTTCACACACGTTAATTCTTACTTTAGAAACATCCATTCTATGACTTCACACACCCCCATTGTATGAATTCACAAACCTCCATTCTGTGACTTCACACACCTCCATTCTGGGTTCACACACCTCAATTCTGTGACTTCACACATGTCCATTCTGACTTCACACACCCCCATTCTATGACTTCACACACTTCCATTCTATGACTTCACACACCTCCATTCTGTGACTTCACACACCTCCATTTTGAGTTCACACACCTCCATTCTGTGACTTCACACACCTCCATTCTATGACTTCACACACCTCCATTCTATGACTTCACACACCTCCATTTTGTGACTTCACACACCTCCATTCTATGACTTCACACACCTCCATTGTGACTTCACACACCTCCATTCTATGAGTTCACACACCTCCATTCTGACTTCACACACCTCCATTCTATGATTTCACACACCTCCGTTCTGACTTCACACAGCTCCTTTCTGTGACTTCACAAAACTCCATTCTGTGATTTCACATACCTGCATACTATGACTTCACAAACCTCCATCTATGACTTCACAAACCTACATTCTGAGTTCACACACCTCCATTCTGTGACTTCACACACCTCCATTCTCACTTCACACACCTTCATTTTATGACTTCACACACCTCCATTCTGTGACTTCTCACACCTCCATTCTATGACTTCACACACTTCCATTGTGACGTCACAGAACTCCATTCTATGAGTTCACACATCTCCATTCTATGATTTCACACAACTCCATTCTGACTTCACACATCTCCTTCTATGACATCACAGACCTCGAATCTGTGACTTCCCTCGCCTCCACTCTATGACTTCACACTCCTCCATTCTATGACTTCCCACACCTCCTTTCTATGACTTCACCCACCTCAGTCTATGACTTCACACACCTCCATTCTGACTTCACACACCTCCATTCTGTGACTTCACACACCTCCATTCTATGACTTCACACACCTCAATTCTATGACTTCACACACCTCCATTCTATGACTTCACACACCTCCATTCTGTGACTTCACACACCTCCATTCTATGACTTCAAACACCTTCATTCTTACTTCACATACATCCATTCTGTGACTTCACACACCTCCTTTCTGTGACTTCACACACCTTCATTCTGACTTCACACACCTCCATTCTCTGACTTCACACACCTCAATTCAGTGACTTGACACACCTCCATTCTGATTTCACACACCTCCATTCTATGATTTCACACACCTCCATACTATGACTTCACACACCTCCATCTATGACTTCACACACCTCCATTCTGAGTTCACACACCTCCATTCTGTGACTTCACAAACCTCCATTCTGACTTCACACACCTCTATTGTATGACTTCACACACCTCCATTCTGTGACTTCATACACTTCCATTATGACTTCACACACCAACATTCTATGAGTTCAAACATCTCCATTCTATGACTTCACACACCTGCATTCTGACTTCACAAACCTCCTTTCTAAGACTTCACAGACCTCGAATCTCTGACTTCACTCACCTCCACTCTATGACTTCACACTCCTCCATTCTATGACTTCACACACCTCCATTCTGTGACTTCACACACCACCTTTTTGACTTCACACACCTCCATTCTGTGACTTCACACACCTCCATTCTGTGACTTCACAAACCTCCGTTTTGACTTCACACACTTCCATTCTCTACTTCACACACCTCCATTCTGTGACTTCACACACCTCTATTGTTTCACTTCACACACCTCCATTCTTTGACTTCACACACCTCCATTCCATGACTTCACACACCTCCATTCTATGACTTCACACACCTCCATTCTGACTTCACACACCTCCATTCTGACTTCACACACCTCAATTCTGTGACTTCACACACCTCCATCCTATGATTTCACACACTTCCATTCTATGACTTCACACACCTCCATTCTCTGACTTCACACACCTCATTTCTGAGTTGACACACCTCCATTCTGTGATTTCACACACTTCCAATCTGACTTCACACACCTCCATTGTATGACTACACACCTCCATTCATTGACATCAAAAACCACCATTCTATGACTTCACACACCTTTATTGTGACTTCACACACCTCCATTCTATGAGTTCACACACCCCCATTCTATGACTTCACACACCTCCATTCTATGACTTCACACACCTCCATTCTGTGACTTCACACACCTACATTCTATGACTTCACAAACCTCCATTCTGTGACTTCCCACACCTCCATTCTATGACTTCACACACCTCCATTCTATGACTTCACACACCTCCATTCTGTGACTTCACACACCTCCATTCTGTGACTTCACACGCCTCCATTCTGTGACTTCACACACCTGCATTCTATGACTTCACACACCTCCATTCTATGACTTCACACACCTCCATTCTGTGACCTCACACACCTCCATTCTGTGACTTCACAGACCTCCATTCTGTGACTTCACACACCTCCGTTTTGACTTCACACACTTCAATTCTGTGACTTCACATATCTGCATTCTGTGACTTCACCCACCTCCATTGTTTGACTTCACACACCTCCATTCTTGGACTTCACACACATCAATTCCCTGACTTCATACACCACCATTCTATGAGTTCACACACCACCATTCTATGAGTTCACACACCTCCATTTTGACTTCACACACCTACATTCTATGCCTTCACACACGTTAATTCTTACTTTAGAAACATCCATTCTATGACTTCACACACCCCCATTGTATGAATTCACAAACCTCCATTCTGTGACTTCACACACCTCCATTCTGGCTTCACACACCTCAATTCTGTGACTTCACACATGTCCATTCTGACTTCACACACCTCCATTCTATGACTTCACACACCTCCATTCTGTGACTTCCCACACCTCCATTCTATGACTTCACACACCTCCATTCTATGACTTCACACACCTCCATTCTGTGACTTCACACACCTCCATTCTGTGACTTCACACGCCTCCATTCTGTGACTTCACACACCTCCATTCTATGACTTCACACACCTCCATTCTATGACTTCACACACCTCCATTCTATGACTTCACACACCTCCATTCTGTGACCTCACACACCTCCATTCTGTGACTTCACAGACCTCCATTCTGTGACTTCACACATCTCCGTTTTGACTTCACACACTTCAATTCTGTGACTTCACATATCTGCATTCTGTGACTTCACCCACCTCCATTGTTTGACTTCACACACCTCCATTCTTGGACTTCACACACATCAATTCCATGACTTCATACACCACCATTCTATGAGTTCACACACCTCCATTTTGACTTCACACACCTACATTCTATGCCTTCACACACGTTAATTCTTACTTTAGAAACATCCATTCTATGACTTCACACACCCCCATTGTATGAATTCACAAACCTCCATTCTGTGACTACACACACCTCCATTCTGGGTTCACAAACCTCAATTCTGTGACTTCACACATGTCCATTCTGACTTCACACACCTCCATTCTATGACTTCACACACTTCCATTCTATGACTTCACACACCTCCATTCTGTGACTTCACACACCTCCATTTTGAGTTCACACACCTCCATTCTGTGACTTCACACACCTCCATTCTATGACTTCACACACCTCCATTCTATGACTTCACACACCTCCATTTTGTGACTTCACCCACCTCCATTCTATGACTTCACACACCTCCATTGTGACGTCACACACCCCCATTCTATGAGTTCACACACCTCCACTCTGACTTCACACACCTCCATTCTATGACTTCACACACCTCCGTTCTGACTTCACACAGCTCCTTTCTGTGACTTCACAAAACTCCATTCTGTGATTTCACATACCTGCATACTATGACTTCACAAACCTCCATCTATGACTTCACAAACCTACATTCTGAGTTCACACACCTCCATTCTGTGACTTCACACACCTCCATTCTCACTTCACACACCTTCATTTTATGACTTCACACACCTCCATTCTGTGACTTCTCACACCTCCATTCTATGACTTCACACACTTCCATTGTGACGTCACAGAACTCCATTCTATGAGTTCACACATCTCCATTCTATGATTTCACACAACTCCATTCTGACTTCACACATCTCCTTCTATGACATCACAGACCTCGAATCTGTGACTTCCCTCGCCTCCACTCTATGACTTCACACTCCTCCATTCTATGACTTCCCACACCTCCTTTCTATGACTTCACCCACCTCAGTCTATGACTTCACACACCTCCATTCTGACTTCACACACCTCCATTCTGTGACTTCACACACCTCCATTCTATGACTTCACACACCTCAATTCTATGACTTCACACACCTCCATTCTATGACTTCACACACCTCCATTCTGTGACTTCACACACCTATATTCTATGACTTCAAACACCTTCATTCTTACTTCACATACATCCATTCTGTGACTTCACACACCTCCTTTCTGTGCCTTCACACACCTTCATTCTGACTTCACACACCTCCATTCTCTGACTTCACACACCTCAATTCAGTGACTTGACACACCTCCATTCTGACTTCACACACCTCCATTCTATGATTTCACACACCTCCATACTATGACTTCACACACCTCCATCTATGACTTCACACACCTCCATTCTGAGTTCACACACCTCCATTCTGTGACTTCACAAACGTCCATTCTGCCTTCACACACCTCTATTGTATGACTTCACACACCTCCATTCTGTGACTTCATACACTTCCATTATGACTTCACACACCAACATTCTATGACTTCACAGACCTCGAATCTCTGACTTCACTCACCTCCACTCTATGACTTCACACTCCTCCATTCTATGACTTCACACACCTCCATTCTGTGACTTCACACACCACCTTTTTGACTTCACACACCTCCATTCTGTGACTACACACCTCCATTCTGTGACTTCACACACCTCTATTGTTTCACTTCACACACCTCCATTCTTTGACTTCACACACCTCCATTCTATGACTTCACACACCTCCATTCTATGACTTCACACACCTCCATTCTGACTTCACACACCTCCATTCTGACTTCACACACCTCAATTCTGTGACTTCACACACCTCCATCCTATGATTTCACACACTTCCATTCTATGACTTCACACACCTCCATTCTATGACTTCACACACCTCATTTCTGAGTTGACACACCTCCATTCTGTGATTTCACACACTTCCAATCTGACTTCACACACCTCCATTGTATGACTTCACACACCTCCATTCATTGACATCAAAAACCACCATTCTATGACTTCACACACCTTTATTGTGACTTCACACACCTCCATTCTATGAGTTCAAACACCCCCATTCTATGACTTCACACACCTCCATTCTATGACTTCATACACCTCCATTCTGTGACTTCACACACCTACATTCTATGACTTCACAAACCTCCATTCTGTGACTTCCCACACCTCCATTGTATGACTTCACACACCTGCATTCTATGACTTCACACACCTCCATTCTGTGACTTCACACACCTCCATTCTGTGACTTCACACGCCTCCATTCTGTGACTTCACACACCTCCATTCTATGACTTCACACACCTCAATTCTGTGACTTGACACACCTCCATTCTGACTTCACACACCTCCATTCTATGATTTCACACACCTCCATTCTCTGACTTCACACACCTCCAATCTGTGACTTCACACACCTCCATTCAGACTTCACACCCCTCCATTCTGACTTCACACACCTCCATTCAGACTTCACACCCCTCCATTCTGACTTCACACACCGCCATTCTGACTTCACACAGCTCCATTCTATGAATTCACACACCTCCATTCTATGACTTCACACACCTCCATTCTGTGACTTCACGCACCTCCATTCTATGATTTCACACAACTCCATTGTGACTTCACACACCTTGACTCTATGATTTCACACAACTCCATTCTGACTTCACACACCTCCATTCTATGACTTCACACACCTCCATTCTGACTCCACACAGCTCCATTGTGTGACTTCAGAAAACTCCATTCCATGATTTCACACACCTCCATCCTATGACTTCACACACCTCCATCTATGACTTCACACACCTCCATTCTGTGACTTCACACACCTCCATTCTGTGACTTCACATACCTCCATTCTGACTTCACTCATCTCCATTGTATGACTTCACACACCTCCATTCTGTGACTTCACACACCTCCATTCTATGACTTCACACACTTCAATTGTGATGTCACACACCTCCAGTCTATGAATTCACACATCTCCATTCTGTGACTTCTAACACCAAAAAAAAAAAAAAAAAAAAAAAAAACTAACACACCTCCATTCTGACTTCACACACCTCCACTCTATGACGTCACATCCCTCCATTCTATGACTTCCCACACCTCCTTTCTATGACTTCACCCACCTCCATTCTATGACGGCACACCTCCATGCGAACTTCACACACCTCCATTCTGTGACTTCACACACCCCCATCCTATGACTTCACACACCTCCATTCTATGAGTTCACACACCTCCATTTTATGACTTCACACACCTCCATTCTATGACTTCACACACCTCCATTCTGTGACTTTACACACCTCCATTCTATGACTTCACAAACCTCCATTCTGAGTTCACAGTCCTCCATTCTATGACTTCACACACCTCCATTCTATGACTTCACACACCTCCATTCTTTGACTTCACACACGTCCATTCTGTGTTCACACACCTCAGTTCTGTGACTTCACACACCTCCATTCTGACTTCACACACCTTAATTCTATGATTTCACACACCTGCATTCTATGACTTCACACACCTCCATTCTTTGACTTCACACACCTAAATCTGAGTTGACACACCTCCATTCTGTGACTTCACACACCTCCATTCTGACTTCACACAGCTCCATTCTATGACTTTGCACACCTCCGTTCTTTGACGTCACACACCTCCATTCTATGACTTCACACACCTATATTTTTACTTTAAAACATCCATTCTATACCTTCACACACCTCCATTCTATGACTTTACACACCTCCATTCTGAGACTTCACATACCTCCATTCTATGACTTCACACACCTCCATTCTGACTTCACACACCTCCATTCTATGACTTCACACACCTCCATTCTGAATTCACACAGCTCCATTCTGTGACTTCACAAAACTCCATTCTATGATTTCACACACCTCCATACTATGACTTCACACAACTTCATCTATGACTTCACACACCTCCATTCTGACTTCACACACGTCTATTCTGACTTCGCACACCTCCATTCTGACATCACACAACTCCCTTCTGTGACTTCACAGTCCTCGAATCTGTGACTTCTCTCACCTGCACTCTATGACTTCATACTCCTCCATTCTATGACTTCCCACACCTTCTTTCTATAACTTCACACACTTCCATTCTATGACTTCACACACCTCCATTCTGTGACTTCACAAACCTCCATTCTGAGTCACACACCTCCATTCTGTGATTTCACACACCTCCATTCTGTGACTTCACACACCTCCATTGTGTGACTTCACACACTTCCATTCTATGACTTCACACACCTCCATTTTATGACTTCACACATCTCCATTCTGTGACTTCACACACCTCCATTCTATGACCTCACACACCCTCACTCTATGATTTCACACACCTCCATTCTATGACTTCACACATCCATTTTGAATTCACACCCCTCCAATATATGACTTCAAACACCTCAATTCTTTAACTTCACACACCTCCATTCTATGACTTCATACCGTCCATTCTGTGACTTCACACACCTCCATTCTATGACTTCACACACTTCCATTCTATGACTTCACACACCTATATTGTGTGACTTTACACACCCCCATTCTGAGTTCACACACCTCCATTCTGTGACGTCACACACCTCCATTCTGTGACTCCCACACCTCCATTCTGTGACTTCACACACCTCCATTCTATGACTTCACACACCTCTATTCTGACTTCACACACCTCCATTCTATGACTTCATACACATCCATTCTGACTTCACACACCTCCATTCTATGACTTCTCACACCTCTATTCTGACTTCACACACCTCCATTCTGTGACTTCACACACCTCCATTCAATGACTTCACACACCTACATTCTTTGACTTCACACACCTCCAATCTAACATCACACACCTCCATTCTATGATTTCACAGACCTCGAACCTGTGACTTCACTCACCTGCACTCTATGACTTCACACTCCTCCATTCTATGACTTCCCACACCTCTTTCTATGACTTCACCCTCCTCCAATCTATGACTACACACCTTTATTCTGACTTCACATACCTCCATTCTGTGACTTCACACACCTCCATTCTATGACTTCACACACCTCCATTCTATGACTTCACACACCCCCCATTCTATGACTTCACACACCTCCATTCTTTGACTTCATACACATGATTTCTGAGTTGACACACCTCCATTCTTTGACTTCACACACCTCCATTCTGACTTCACACAGCTCCATTCTATGACTTCACACATCTCCATTCGTTGACGTCACACACCTACATTCTATGACTTCACACACCTTCATTCTTACTTTACAAACATCCATTCTATAACTTCACACACCTCAATTTTATGACTTAACACACCTCCATTTTGTCACTTCACATACCTCCATTCTATGACTTCACACACCTCCATTCTCTGACTTCACACACCTCCATTCTATGACTTCACACACTTCCATTGTGAAGTCACACACCTCCATTCTATGAGTTCACACACCTCCATTCTCACTTCACAGACCTCCATTTTATGACTTCACACACCTCCATTCTGAATCCACACAGCTCCATTCTGTGACTTCACAAAAGTCCATTCTATGATTTCACACACCTCCATACTATGACTTCACACAACTCCATCTATGTCTTCACACACCTCCATTCTGACTTCACACACCTCTATTCTAAGACTTCGCACACCTCCATTCTGACATCACACACCTCCATTCTATGACTTCACAGACCTCGAATCTGTGACTTCACTCACCTGCACCCTATGACTTCACACTGCTCCATTCTATGACATTCCACACCTCCTTTCTATGACTTCACCCACCTCCAATCTATGACTACACACCTCCATTCTGACTTCACACACCTCCATTCTATAACTTTACACAGCTCCATTCTATGACTTCACACACCACCATTCTATGACTCCACACACCTCCATTCTGTGACTTCACACACCTCCATTATATGACTTCACACACCTTCATTTTTACTTCAGAAACATCCATTCTATGAGTTCACACACCTCCATTCTATGACTTCACAAACCTCCATTCTGTGACTTCACACATACATTTTGACTTCACACACCTCCAATATATGACTTCAAACACCTCAATTCTGTGACTTCACACACCTCCATTCTGTAACTTCATACCGTCCATTCTGTGACTTCACACAGCTCCATTCTATGACTTCACACACTTCCATTATATGACTTCACACACCTCCATTCTGTGACTTCACACACCTCCATTCTATAACTTTACACAGCTCCATTCTATGACTTCACACACCACCATTCTATGACTCCACACACCTCCATTCTTTGACTTCACACACCTAAATTCTGAGTTGACACACCTCCATTCTGTGACTTCACACACCTCCATTCTGACTTCACACAGCTCCATTCTTTGACTTCACACACCTCCATTCTTTGACATCAAAGACCTTCATTCTATTACTTCACACACCTTCATTCTTACTTTACAAACATCCATTCTATAACTTCACACACCTCCATTCCATGACTTTACACACCTCCATTCTGTGACTTCACATACCTCCATTCTGTGACTTCACAAACCTCCATTCTGTGACTTCACACACCTCCATTCTATGACTTCACACACTTCTATTGTTACGTCACACACCTCCATTCTATGAGTTCACACACCTCCATTCTGACTTCACACACCTCAATTCTATGACTTCACACACCTCCATTCTGACTTCACACACCTTCTTTCTGTGACTTCACACTCCTCCATTCAATGACTTAACACACCTACATTCTTTGACTTCACACACCTCAAATCTGACATCACACACCTCCCTTCTATGATTTCACAGACCTCGAATCTGTGACTTCACTCACCTGCACTCTATGATTTCACACTCCTCCATTCTATGACTTCGCACACCTCCTTTCTATGAATTCACCCACCTCCAGTCTATGACTACACACCTCCATTCTGACTTCACACACCTCCATTCTGTGACTTCACACACCTCGATTCTATGCCTTCACACACCTCCATTCTGTGACTTCACACACCTCCATTCTGAGTTCACTGACCTCCATTCTGTGACTTCACAAACCGCCATTCTATGATTTCACACAGCTCTATTCTATGACTTCACACACCTCCATTTTTTGACGTCACACACCTCCATTTTGACTTCTCACTCCTCCATTCTGTGACTTCACACACCTCCATTCTATGACTTGACACACTTCCATTGTGACGTCACACACCTCCATTCTATGACTTCACACACCTTCATCCTGACTTCACACACCTACATTCTATGACTTCACAGACCTCGAATATGTGACTTCACTCACCTGCACTCTATGACTTCACACTCCTCCATTCTATGACTTCCCACAACTCATTTCTATGACTTCACACACCTCCATCTTATGAGTTCACACACCTCCATTCTGTGACTTCACACACCTCTATTCTATGACCTCACACACCCTCATTCTATGATTTCACACACGTCCATTCTATGACATCACACATCCATTTTGACTTCACACACCTCCAATATATGAGTTCAAACACCTCAATTCTTTGACTTCACACACCTCCATTCTATGCCTTCATACCCTCCATTCTGTGACTCCACACACCTCCATTCTATGACTTCACACACTTCCATTCTATGACTTCACACACCTATATTCTGTGACTTTTCACACCTCCATTCTGAGTTCACACACCTCCATTCTGTGATGTCACACACCTCCATTCGGTGACTTCACACACATCCTTTCTATGATTTCACACACCTCCATTCTATGACTTCACACACCTTCATTCTTACTTCACAAACATACATTCTATGACTTCACACACCTCCATTCTATGACTTCACACACCTCCATTCTTTGACTTCACACACGTCCATTCTGTGTTCACACACCTCAGTTCTGTGACTTCACACACCTCCATTCTGACTTCACACACCTTAATTCTATGATTTCACACACCTGCATTCTATGACTTCACACACCTCCATTCTTTGACTTCACACACCTAAATTCTGAGTTGACACACCTCCATTCTGTGACTTCACACACCTCCATTCTGACTTCACACAGCTCCATTCTATGACTTTGCACACCTCCGTTCTTTGACGTCACACACCTCCATTCTATGACTTCACACACCTATATTTTTACTTTAAAACATCCATTCTATACCTTCACACACCTCCATTCTATGACTTTACACACCTCCATTCTGAGACTTCACATACCTCCATTCTATGACTTCACACACCTCCATTCTGACTTCACACACCTCCATTCTATGACTTCACACACCTCCATTCTGAATTCACACAGCTCCATTCTGTGACTTCACAAAACTCCATTCTATGATTTCACACACCTCCATACTATGACTTCACACAACTTCATCTATGACTTCACACACCTCCATTCTGACTTCACACACGTCTATTCTGACTTCGCACACCTCCATTCTGACATCACACAACTCCCTTCTGTGACTTCACAGTCCTCGAATCTGTGACTTCTCTCACCTGCACTCTATGACTTCATACTCCTCCATTCTATGACTTCCCACACCTTCTTTCTATAACTTCACACACTTCCATTCTATGACTTCACACACCTCCATTCTGTGACTTCACAAACCTCCATTCTGAGTCACACACCTCCATTCTGTGATTTCACACACCTCCATTCTGTGACTTCACACACCTCCATTGTGTGACTTCACACACTTCCATTCTATGACTTCACACACCTCCATTTTATGACTTCACACATCTCCATTCTGTGACTTCACACACCTCAATTCTATGACCTCACACACCCTCACTCTATGATTTCACATACCTCCATTCTATGACTTCACACATCCATTTTGAATTCACACCCCTCCAATATATGACTTCAAACACCTCAATTCTTTAACTTCACACACCTCCATTCTATGACTTCATACCGTCCATTCTGTGACTTCACACACCTCCATTCTATGACTTCACACACTTCCATTCTATGACTTCACACACCTATATTGTGTGACTTTACACACCCCCATTCTGAGTTCACACACCTCCATTCTGTGACGTCACACACCTCCATTCTGTGACTCCCACACCTCCATTCTGTGACTTCACACACCTCCATTCTATGACTTCACACACCTCTATTCTGACTTCACACACCTCCATTCTATGACTTCATACACATCCATTCTGACTTCACACACCTCCATTCTATGACTTCTCACACCTCTATTCTGACTTCACACACCTCCATTCTGTGACTTCACACACCTCCATTCAATGACTTCACACACCTACATTCTTTGACTTCACACACCTCCAATCTAACATCACACACCTCCATTCTATGATTTCACAGACCTCGAACCTGTGACTTCACTCACCTGCACTCTATGACTTCACACTCCTCCATTCTATGACTTCCCACACCTCTTTCTATGACTTCACCCTCCTCCAATCTATGACTACACCTTTATTCTGACTTCACATACCTCCATTCTGTGACTTCACACACCTCCATTCTATGACTTCACACACCTCCATTCTATGACTTCACACACCCCCATTCTATGACTTCACACACCTCCATTCTTTGACTTCATACACATGATTTCTGAGTTGACACACCTCCATTCTTTGACTTCACACACCTCCATTCTGACTTCACACAGCTCCATTCTATGACTTCACACATCTCCATTCGTTGACGTCACACACCTACATTCTATGACTTCACACACCTTCATTCTTACTTTACAAACATCCATTCTATAACTTCACACACCTCAATTTTATGACTTAACACACCTCCATTTTGTCACTTCACATACCTCCATTCTATGACTTCACACACCTCCATTCTCTGACTTCACACACCTCCATTCTATGACTTCACACACTTCCATTGTGAAGTCACACACCTCCATTCTATGAGTTCACACACCTCCATTCTCACTTCACAGACCTCCATTTTATGACTTCACACACCTCCATTCTGAATCCACACAGCTCCATTCTGTGACTTCACAAAAGTCCATTCTATGATTTCACACACCTCCATACTATGACTTCACACAACTCCATCTATGTCTTCACACACCTCCATTCTGACTTCACACACCTCTATTCTAAGACTTCGCACACCTCCATTCTGACATCACACACCTCCATTCTATGACTTCACAGACCTCGAATCTGTGACTTCACTCACCTGCACCCTATGACTTCACACTGCTCCATTCTATGACATTCCACACCTCCTTTCTATGACTTCACCCACCTCCAATCTATGACTACACACCTCCATTCTGACTTCACACACCTCCATTCTATAACTTTACACAGCTCCATTCTATGACTTCACACAACACCATTCTATGACTCCACACACCTCCATTCTGTGACTTCACACACCTCCATTATATGACTTCACACACCTTCATTTTTACTTCAGAAACATCCATTCTATGAGTTCACACACCTCCATTCTATGACTTCACAAACCTCCATTCTGTGACTTCACACATGCATTTTGACTTCACACACCTCCAATATATGACTTCAAACACCTCAATTCTGTGACTTCACACACCTCCATTCTGTAACTTCATACCGTCCATTCTGTGACTTCACACAGCTCCATTCTATGACTTCACACACTTCCATTATATGACTTCACACACCTCCATTCTGTGACTTCACACACCTCCATTCTATAACTTTACACAGCTCCATTCTATGACTTCACACACCACCATTCTATGACTCCACACACCTCCATTCTTTGACTTCACACACCTAAATTCTGAGTTGACACACCTCCATTCTGTGACTTCACACACCTCCATTCTGACTTCACACAGCTCCATTCTTTGACTTCACACACCTCCATTCTTTGACATCAAAGACCTTCATTCTATTACTTCACACACCTTCATTCTTACTTTACAAACATCCATTCTATAACTTCACACACCTCCATTCCATGACTTTACACACCTCCATTCTGTGACTTCACATACCTCCATTCTGTGACTTCACAAACCTCCATTCTGTGACTTCACACACCTCCATTCTATGACTTCACACACTTCTATTGTTACGTCACACACCTCCATTCTATGAGTTCACACACCTCCATTCTGACTTCACACACCTCAATTCTATGACTTCACACACCTCCATTCTGACTTCACACACCTTCTTTCTGTGACTTCACACTCCTCCATTCAATGACTTAACACACCTACATTCTTTGACTTCACACACCTCAAATCTGACATCACACACCTCCCTTCTATGATTTCACAGACCTCGAATCTGTGACTTCACTCACCTGCACTCTATGACTTCACACTCCTCCATTCTATGACTTCGCACACCTCCTTTCTATGAATTCACCCACCTCCAGTCTATGACTACACACCTCCATTCTGACTTCACACACCTCCATTCTGTGACTTCACACACCTCGATTCTATGCCTTCACACACCTCCATTCTGTGACTTCACATACCTCCATTCTATGACTTCACACACCTCCATTCTGTGACTTCACACACCTCCATTCTATGACTTCACACACTTCCATTGTGAGGTCACACACCTCCATTCTATGAGTTCACACACTTCCATTCTGACTTCACACACCTCCATTCTATGACTTCACACACCTCCATTCTGAATTCACACAGCTCCATTCTGTGACTTCACAAAACTCCATTCTATGATTTCACACACCTCCATACTATGACTTCACGCAACTCCATCTATGACTTCACACACCTCCATTCTGACTTCACACACCACTATTCTATGACTTCTCACACCTCCATTCTGACATCACACACCTCCATTCTATGACTTCACAGACCTCGAATCTGTGACTTCACTCACCTGTACTCTATGACATCACACTCCTCCATTCTATGACTTCCCACACCTCCTTTCTATAATTTCACCCACCTCCAATCTATGACTACACACCTCCATTCTGAGTTCACCCACCTCCATTCTGTGACGTAACTCACCTCCATTCTGTGACTTCCTACACCTCCATTATGTGACATCACATACCTCCATTCTATGACTTCACACACCTCCATTCTGACTTCACACACCTCCATTCTATAACTTCACAGACCTCGAATCTGTGATTTCACTCACCTGCACTCTATGACTTCAACCTCCTCCATTCTATGACTTCCCACACCTCCTTTCTATGACTTCACCCACCTCCAATCTATGACTACAAACCTCCATTCTGTGACTTCACACACCTCCATTCTGTGACTTCACACACCTCCATTCTATGACTTCACACACCTCCATTCTATGACATCACACACCTTCATTCTTACTTCAAAAACATCCATTCTATGACTTCACACACCTCCATTCTAGGACTTCACAAACCTCCTTTCTGTGACGTCACACACCTCCATTCTGAGTTCACACAAATCCATTCAGTGACTTCACACACCTCCATTCTGACTTCACACACCTCCATTCTATGACTTCACAAACCTCCATTCTGAGTTCACACACCTGTATTCTGTGACTTCACACACCTCCATTCTGTGACTTCACAGAACTCCATTCTGTGACTTCACACACATCCATTCTATGACTTCACACACTTCCATTCTATGACTTCACACACCTCCATTCTCTGACTTCACACACCTCCATTCTGACTTCACACACATCTATTCTGTGATTTCACACACCTCCATTCTGTGACTTCACACACCTCCATTCTGTGACTTCTCAAACGTCCATTCTATGACCTCACACACCCTCATTCTATGATTTCACACACCTCCATTCTATGACTTCACACATCCATTTTGACTTCACACACCTCCAGTATATGACTTCAAACACCTCAATTCTGTGACTTCACACACCTCCATTCTATGACTTCAAACCGTCCATTCTGTGACTTCACATACCTCCATTCTATGACTTCACACACTTCCATTCTATGACTTCACACACCTCCATTCTGTGACTTTACACACCTCCATTCTGAGTTCACACACCTCAATTCTGGGACTTCACAAACCTCCCTTCGGTGACTTCACAATACTCCATTCTATGACTTCACACATCTACATTCTATGACTTCACACACCTCAATTCTGACTCACACAACTCCTTTCTGTGACTTCACAAAACTCCATTCTATGATTTCACATATCTCCATACTATGACTTCACACACTTCCATCTATGACTACACAGACCTCCATTCTGAGTTCACACACCTCCATTCTGTGACTTCACACACCTCCATTCTGACTTCACACACCTCCATTGTATGACTTCACACACCTCCATTCTGTGACTTCACACACCTCCATTCTATGACTTCACAAACTTCCATTGTGACGTCACACACCTCCATTCTATGAGTTCACACACCTCCATTCTGTGACTTCACACACCTCCATTCTGACTTTACACACCTCTATTCTATGACTTCGAACACCTATATTCTGACTTCACACACCTCAATTCTATGACTTCACAGACCTCGAATATGTGACTTCACTCACCTCCACTCTATGACTTCTCACTTCTCCATTCTATGACTTCCCACACCTAAGTTGTATGACTTCACCCACCTCCATTCTATGACTTCACACCTCCATTCTGACTTCACACACCTCCATTCTATGATTTCACACACCTCCATTCTGTGACTTCACACACCTCCATTCTATGACTTCACACACCTCCATTCTGTGACTTCACACACCTCCATTCTGAGTTCACACATCTCCATTCTGTGACTTCTCACACCTCGATTCTGTGACTTCACACACCTCCAATCTGTGACTTCACACACTTCCATTCTATGACTTCACACACCTCCATTCTATGACTTCACACAACTCCATTCTGTGACTTCACACACCTCCATTCTATGACCTCACACACCCTCATTCTATGATTTCACAGACTTCCATTCTATGACTTCACACATCCATTTTGATTTCACACACCTCCAATATATGACTTCAAACACCACAATTCTGTGACTTCACACAACTCCATTCTATGACTTCATACCGTCCACCGTCCATTCTGTGACTTCACACACCTCCATTCTATGACTTCACACACCTCCATTCTGAGACTTTACACACCTCCATTCTGGGTTCACACACCTCCCTTCTGTGACTTCACACTCCTGCAATCTGTGACTTCCCACACCTCTATTCTGTGACTTCACACACCTCCATTCTATGACTTCACACACCTCCATTCTGTGACTTCACACACTTCCATTCTATGGCTTCACACACCTCCATTCTGACTTCACACACCTCCATTCTATGACTTCACACACCTCCATTCTGAATTCACACAGCTCAATTCTGTGACTTCACAAAATTCCATTCTGACTTCACACACCTCCATTGTATGAATTCACACACCTCCATTCTATGACTTCACAAACCTCCATTCTGTGACTTCACACACCTCCATTCTGACTTCACACACTTCCATTCTATGACTTCACACACTTCCATTCTATGACTTCACACACCTCCATTCTCTGACTTCACACACCTCCATTCTGAGTTCACACACCTCTATTCTGTGATTTCACACACCTCCATTCTGTGACTTCATACACCTCCATTCTGTGACTTCACACACTTCCATTCTATGACTTCACACACCTTCATCTTTGATTTCACACACCTCCATTCTGTGACTTCACAAACCTCCATTCTATGACCTCACACACCCTCTTTCTATGATTTCACACACCTCCATTCTATGACTTCACACATCCATTTTGACTTCACACACCTCCAATATATGACTTCAAACACCTCAATTCTGTGACTTCACACACCTCCATTCTATGACTTCAAACTGTCCATTCTGTGACGTCACACACCTCCATTGTATGACTTCACACACTTCCATTCTATGACTTCACACACTTCCATTCTGTGACTTTACACACCTCCATTCTGAATTCACACACCTCAATTCTGGGACTTCACACACCTCCAATCTCTGACTTCCCACACCTCCATTCTGTGACTTCACACACCTCCATTCTATGACTTCACAGACCTCGAATCTGTGATTTCACTCACATGCACTCTATGACTTCCCACACCTCCTTTCTATGACTTCACCCACCTCCAATCCATGACTACACAACTCCATTCTGACTCCACACACCTCCATTCTGTGACTTCACACACCCCCATTCTATGAGTTCACAACCTCCATTCTATGAGTTCACACACCTTCATTCTTACTTCAGAAACATCCATTCTATGACTTCCCACACCTCCATTCTATGACTTCACAAACCTCCATTCTGTGACTTCACACACCTCCATTCTGAGTTCACACAACTCCATTCGGTGACTTCACACACCTCCATTCTGACTTCACACACCTCCATTCTACGACATCACACACTTCCATTCTCTGACTTCACACACCTCCATTCTGAGTTCACACACCTGTATTCTGTGACTTCACAAACCTCCATTCTCTGACTTCACACACCTCCATTCTGACTTCACACACATCTATTCTGTGATTTCACACACCTCCATTCTGTGACTTCACACACCTCCATTCTGTGACTTCTCAAACGTCCATTCTATGACCTCACACACCCTCATTCTATGATTTCACACACCTCCATTCTATGACTTCACACATCCATTTTGACTTCACACACCTCCAATATATGACTTCAAACACCTCAATTCTGTGACTTCACAAACCTCCATTCTATGACTTCAAACCGTCCATTCTGTGACTTCACATACCTCCATTCTATGACTTCACACACTTCCATTCTATGACTTCACACACCTCCATTCTGTGACTTTACACACCTCCATTCTGAGTTCACACACCTCAGTTCTGGGACTTCAGACTTCACAAACCTCCCTTCGGTGACTTCAAAATACTCCATTCTATGACTTCACACATCTACATTCTATGACTTCACACACCTCAATTCTGACTCACACAACTCCATTCTGTGACTTCACAAAACTCCATTCTATGATTTCACATATCTCCATACTGTGACTTCACACACTTCCATCTATGACTACACACACCTCCATTCTGAGTTCACACACCTCCATTCTGTGACTTCACACACCTCCATTCTGACTTCACACACCTCCATTGTATGACTTCACACACCTCCATTCTGTGACTTCACACACCTCCATTCTATGACTTCACAAACTTCCATTGTGACGTCACACACCTCCATTCTATGAGTTCACACACCTCCATTCTGTGACTTCACACACCTCCATTCTGACTTTACACACCTCTATTCTATGACTTCGAACACCTATATTCTGACTTCACACACCTCAATTCTATGACTTCACAGACCTCGAATATGTGACTTCACTCACCTCCACTCTATGACTTCTCACTTCTCCATTCTATGACTTCCCACACCTAAGTTCTATGACTTCACCCACCTCCATTCTATGACTTCACACCTCCATTCTGACTTCACTCACCTCCATTCTATGACTTCACACACCTCCATTCTGACTTCACACACCTCCATTCTATGATTTCACACACCTCCATTCTGTGACTTCACACACCTCCATTCTATGACTTCACACACCTCCATTCTGTGACTTCACACACCTCCATTCTGAGTTCACACATCTCCATTCTGTGACTTCTCACACCTCGATTCTGTGACTTCACACACCTCCAATCTGTGACTTCACACACTTCCATTCTATGACTTCACACACCTCCATTCTATGACTTCACACAACTCCATTCTGTGACTTCACACACCTCCATTCTATGACCTCATACACCCTCATTCTATGATTTCACAGACCTCCATTCTATGACTTCACACATCCATTTTGATTTCACACACCTCCAATATATGACTTCAAACACCACAATTCTGTGACTTCACACACCTCCATTCTATGACTTCATACCGTCCACCGTCCATTCTGTGACTTCACACACCTCCATTCTATGACTTCACACACTTCCATTCTATGACTTCACACACCTCCATTCTGAGACTTTACACACCTCCATTCTGGGTTCACACACCTCCCTTCTGTGACTTCACACTCCTGCAATCTGTGACTTCCCACACCTCCATTCTGTGACTTCACACACCTCCATTCTATGACTTCACACACCTCCATTCTGTGACTTCACACACTTCCATTCTATGGCTTCACACACCTCCATTCTGACTTCACACACCTCCATTCTATGACTTCACACACCTCCATTCTGAATTCACACAGCTCAATTCTGTGACTTCACAAAATTCCTTTCTGACTTCACACACCTCCATTGTATGAATTCACACACCTCCATTCTATGACTTCACAAACCTCCATTCTGTGACTTCACACACCTCCATTCTGACTTCACACACTTCCATTCTATGACTTCACACACTTCCATTCTATGACTTCACACACCTCCATTCTCTGACTTCACACACCTCCATTCTGAGTTCACACACCTCTATTCTGTGATTTCACACACCTCCATTCTGTGACTTCATACACCTCCATTCTGTGACTTCACACACTTCCATTCTATGACTTCACACATCCATTTTGACTTCACACACCTCCAATATATGACTTCAAACACCACAATTCTGTGACTTCACACAACTCCATTCTATGACTTCATACCGTCCACCGTCCATTCTGTGACTTCACACACCTCCATTCTATGACTTCACACACTTCCATTCTATGACTTCACACACCTCCATTCTGAGATTTTACACACCTCCATTCTGGGTTCACACACCTCCCTTCTGTGACTTCACACTCCTGCAATCTGTGACTTCCCACACCTCTATTCTGTGACTTCACACACCTCCATTCTATGACTTCACACACCTCCATTCTGTGACTTCACACACTTCCATTCTATGGCTTCACACACCTCCATTCTGACTTCACACACCTCCATTCTATGACTTCACACACCTCCATTCTGAATTCACACAGCTCAATTCTGTGACTTCACAAAATTCCATTCTGACTTCACACACCTCCATTGTATGAATTCACACACCTCCATTCTATGACTTCACAAACCTCCATTCTGTGACTTCACACACCTCCATTCTGACTTCACACACTTCCATTCTATGACTTCACACACTTCCATTCTATGACTTCACACACCTCCATTCTCTGACTTCACACACCTCCATTCTGAGTTCACACACCTCTATTCTGTGATTTCACACACCTCCATTCTGTGACTTCATACACCTCCATTCTGTGACTTCACACACTTCCATTCTATGACTTCACACACCTTCATCTTTGATTTCACACACCTCCATTCTGTGACTTCACAAACCTCCATTCTATGACCTCACACACCCTCTTTCTATGATTTCACACACCTCCATTCTATGACTTCACACATCCATTTTGACTTCACACACCTCCAATATATGACTTCAAACACCTCAATTCTGTGACTTCACACACCTCCATTCTATGACTTCAAACTGTCCATTCTGTGACTTCACACACCTCCATTGTATGACTTCACACACTTCCATTCTATGACTTCACACACTTCCATTCTGTGACTTTACACACCTCCGTTCTGAATTCACACCCCTCAATTCTGGGACTTCACACACCTCCAATCTCTGACTTCCCACACCTCCATTCTGTGACTTCACACACCTCCATTCTATGACTTCACAGACCTCGAATCTGTGATTTCACTCACATGCACTCTATGACTTCCCACACCTCCTTTCTATGACTTCACCCACCTCCAATCCATGACTACACAACTCCATTCTGACTCCACACACCTCCATTCTGTGACTTCACACACCCCCATTCTATGAGTTCACAACCTCCATTCTATGACTTCACACACCTTCATTCTTACTTCAGAAACATCCATTCTATGACTTCCCACACCTCCATTCTATGACTTCACAAACCTCCATTCTGTGACTTCACACACCTCCATTCTGAGTTCACACAACTCCATTCGGTGACTTCACACACCTCCATTCTGACTTCACACACCTCCATTCTACGACATCACACACTTCCATTCTCTGACTTCACACACCTTCATTCTGAGTTCACACACCTGTATTCTGTGACTTCACAAACCTCCATTCTCTGACTTCACACACCTCCATTCTGACTTCACACACATCTATTCTGTGATTTCACACACCTCCATTCTGTGACTTCACACACCTCCATTCTGTGACTTCTCAAACGTCCATTCTATGACCTCACACACCCTCATTCTATGATTTCACACACCTCCATTCTATGACTTCACACATCCATTTTGACTTCACACACCTCCAATATATGACTTCAAACACCTCAATTCTGTGACTTCACAAACCTCCATTCTATGACTTCAAACCGTCCATTCTGTGACTTCACATACCTCCATTCTATGACTTCACACACTTCCATTCTATGACTTCACACACCTCCATTCTGTGACTTTACACACCTCCATTCTGAGTTCACACACCTCAGTTCTGGGACTTCAGACTTCACAAACCTCCCTTCGGTGACTTCAAAATACTCCATTCTATGACTTCACACATCTATATTCTATGACTTCACACACCTCAATTCTGACTCACACAACTCCATTCTGTGACTTCACAAAACTCCATTCTATGATTTCACATATCTCCATACTGTGACTTCACACACTTCCATCTATGACTACACACACCTCCATTCTGAGTTCACACACCTCCATTCTGTGACTTCACACACCTCCATTCTGACTTCACACACCTCCATTGTATGACTTCACACACCGCCATTCTGTGACTTCACACACCTCCATTCTATGACTTCACAAACTTCCATTGTGACGTCACACACCTCCATTCTATGAGTTCACACACCTCCATTCTGTGACTTCACACACCTCCATTCTGACTTTACACACCTCTATTCTATGACTTCGAACACCTATATTCTGACTTCACACACCTCAATTCTATGACTTCACAGACCTCGAATATGTGACTTCACTCTCCTCCACTCTATGACTTCTCACTTCTCCATTCTATGACTTCCCACACCTAAGTTCTATGACTTCACCCACCTCCATTCTATGACTTCACACCTCCATTCTGACTTCACTCACCTCCATTCTATGACTTCACACACCTCCATTCTGACTTCACACACCTCCATTCTATGATTTCACACACTTCCATTCTATGACTTCACACACCTCCATTCTGAGACTTTACACACCTCCATTCTGGGTTCACACACCTCCCTTCTGTGACTTCACACTCCTGCAATCTGTGACTTCCCACACCTCCATTCTGTGACTTCACACACCTCCATTCTATGACTTCACACACCTCCATTCTGTGACTTCACACACTTCCATTCTATGGCTTCACACACCTCCATTCTGACTTCACACACCTCCATTCTATGACTTCACACACCTCCATTCTGAATTCACACAGCTCAATTCTGTGACTTCACAAAATTCCATTCTGACTTCACACACCTCCATTGTATGAATAAACACACCTCCATTCTATGACTTCACAAACCTCCATTCTGTGACTTCACACACCTCCATTCTGACTTCACACACTTCCATTCTATGACTTCACACACTTCCATTCTATGACTTCACACACCTCCATTCTCTGACTTCACACACCTCCATTCTGAGTTCACACACCTCTATTCTGTGATTTCACACACCTCCATTCTGTGACTTCATACACCTCCATTCTGTGACTTCACACACTTCCATTCTATGACTTCACACACCTTCATCTTTGATTTCACACACCTCCATTCTGTGACTTCACAAACCTCCATTCTATGACCTCACACACCCTCTTTCTATGATTTCACACACCTCCATTCTATGACTTCACACATCCATTTTGACTTCACACACCTCCAATATATGACTTCAAACACCACAATTCTGTGACTTCACACAACTCCATTCTATGACTTCATACCGTCCACCGTCCATTCTGTGACTTCACACACCTCCATTCTATGACTTCACACACTTCCATTCTATGACTTCACACACCTCCATTCTGAGACTTTACACACCTCCATTCTGGGTTCACACACCTCCCTTCTGTGACTTCACACTCCTGCAATCTGTGACTTCCCACACCTCTATTCTGTGACTTCACACACCTCCATTCTATGACTTCACACACCTCTATTCTGTGACTTCACACACTTCCATTCTATGGCTTCACACACCTCCATTCTGACTTCACACACCTCCATTCTATGACTTCACACACCTCCATTCTGAATTCACACAGCTCAATTCTGTGACTTCACAAAATTCCATTCTGACTTCACACACCTCCATTGTATGAATTCACACACCTCCATTCTATGACTTCACAAACCTCCATTCTGTGACTTCACACACCTCCATTCTGACTTCACACACTTCCATTCTATGACTTCACACACTTCCATTCTATGACTTCACACACCTCCATTCTCTGACTTCACACACCTCCATTCTGAGTTCACACACCTCTATTCTGTGATTTCACACACCTCCATTCTGTGACTTCATACACCTCCATTCTGTGACTTCACACACTTCCATTCTATGACTTCACACACCTTCATCTTTGATTTCACACACCTCCATTCTGTGACTTCACAAACCTCCATTCTATGACCTCACACACCCTCTTTCTATGATTTCACACACCTCCATTCTATGACTTCACACATCCATTTTGACTTCACACACCTCCAATATATGACTTCAAACACCTCAATTCTGTGACTTCACACACCTCCATTCTATGACTTCAAACTGTCCATTCTGTGACTTCACACACCTCCATTGTATGACTTCACACACTTCCATTCTATGACTTCACACACTTCCATTCTGTGACTTTACACACCTCCGTTCTGAATTCACACCCCTCAATTCTGGGACTTCACACACCTCCAATCTCTGACTTCCCACACCTCCATTCTGTGACTTCACACACCTCCATTCTATGACTTCACAGACCTCGAATCTGTGATTTCACTCACATGCACTCTATGACTTCCCACACCTCCTTTCTATGACTTCACCCACCTCCAATCCATGACTACACAACTCCATTCTGACTCCACACACCTCCATTCTGTGACTTCACACACCCCCATTCTATGAGTTCACAACCTCCAA
>NW_028327781.1:10000-22500 GCF_031878675.1 Megascapheus bottae | reverse complement strand
GTTAGGTTTAGTGTTAGGGTAAGGGTTAGGTTTAGGGTTAAGGTTAGCATTAAGGTTAGGGTTAGGGTTAGGGTAGGGTAAGGGTTATTGTTAGGGTTAGGGGTTATGGTTATGGTTAGGGTTAGGGTTAGGTTTAGGTTTAGTCTTAGGGTTAGGGTAAGAGTAAGGGTTAGGGTAAGGGTTATGGTTAGGGTTAAGGTTAGGGTTAGGGTTAGGGTAAGGGTAAGGGTAAGGGTAAGGGTTAGGGTTATGGTTAGGGTTAGCGTTAAGGTTAGGGTTACGGTTAGGGTTAGGGTTAGGTTTAGTGTTAGGGTTAGGATTTGGGAAAGGGTAAGGTTTCGGGTAAGGGTTAGCGTTAGGGTTAGGGTTAGGGTATGGATTAGGGTTAGGGTTAGTATGAGGGTAAGGGTGAGGTTTAGGGTTAGGTTTAGGGTTAGGGTTAGGGTTAGGTTTAAGGTTAGGTTAGTGTTAGGGTAAGGGTTAGGGTTAGGGTTTGGGTTAGGGTTAAGGTTAGGGTTAGTGTAAGGGTTATGGTTAGGGTTAGGGTTAGGGTAAGGATTAGGGTTAGGGTTAGGGTTAAGTTTAGTGTTAGGGTTAGCATTAAGTTTAGGGTTAGGTTTAGGGTAAGGGTAAGGGTTAGGTTTAGGTTTAGGTTTAGGGTAAGTTTAGGGTTAGGGTTAGGGTTAGGTAAAGGGTTAGGGTTAGGGTTAGTGTAAGGGTAAGTGTTAGGGTTAGGGTTAGGGTTAGTGCAAGTGTAAGGGGTAGGGTTAGGTTTAAGGTTAGGCTTAAGGTTAGGGTTAGGGTTAGGGTAAGGGTAAGGGCAAGGGTTAGGGTTAGGGTTAGGTTTAGGGGTTAGGGTTAGGGTTAGGGTTAGGGTAAGGGAAAGGCTTAAGTTTAGGGTTAGGGTTAGGGTTAGGGTTAGGGTAAGGATTAGGGTTAGGGTTAAGGTTAGGGTTAGGGTTAGGGTTAGGCTTAGGGTTAGGGTAGGGGTAAGGGTTAGGGTGAGGGTTAGGGTTAGGGTTAGGTTTAGGGTTAGGGTAAGGGTAAGTGTTAGGTTTAGGGTTAGGTTTAGGGTTAGGGTTAGGTTAAGGGTTAGGGTTAGGGTAAGGATTAGGGTTAGGGTTAAGCTTAGGGTGAGGTTTAGTTTGAGGATAAGGGTAAGGGTTAGGTTTAGGGTTAGGGTTAGGGGTTAGGGTTAGTGTTAGGTTTAGGTTTTCGTTTAGGGTTAGGGTAAGGGTAAGGGTTAGCATAAGGTTAACGGTTAGAGTTTGGGTTAGGGTTAGTGTTAGGGGTTAGGTTTAGGGTTATGGTTATGTTTAGTGTTAAGGTTAGGGTTAGGGATAGGGTTAGGGTTACGGTAAGTGTAAGGGTTAAGTTTAGGCTTAGGGTAAGGTTTAGGGTTAAGTTAGGGTTAGAGTTAGGGTTAGGGTAAGGGAAAGTCTAAGGGTTAGGGTTAGTGTTAGGGTTAGGGGTTAGGTTTAGGGTTAGGGTTATGGTAAGGGTAAGGGTGAGGGTTAGGATTAGGGTTAGGGGTAGAGGTTAGGGTTAGGGTTAGGGTTAGGATTATGTTTAGGGTTAGGGAAAGGGTAATGGTTCGGGTAAGGGTTAGGGTTAGGGTTAGGGTTAGGGTAAGGATTAGGGTTAGGGTTAGGGTAAGGGTAAGGCTGAGGGTTAGGGTTAGGGTTAGGCTTAGGCTTAGGTTTAAGGTTAGGTTAGTGTTAAGGTAAGGGTTAGGGTTAGGGTTAGGGTTAGGGTTAGGGTTAGGGTTAGCATTAAGGTTAGGGTTAGGGTTAGGGTAAGGGTAAAGTTTAGGGTTAGGGTTAGGGTTAGGGTAAGGATTAGGGTTAGGGTTAGGGTAAGCGTAAGTGTTAGGGTTAGGGTTAGGATTAGGTTTAGGGTTAGGGTAAGGGTAAGGGTTAGGATTAGTGTTAGGGTTAGGTGTAAGGGTTAAGGTTAGGGTTAGGGTTAGGTTAGGGTTAGGGGTTAGGGTCAGGTTTACGGTAATGGTAAGGGTTAGGGTTAGGTTTATCGTTAGGGTTAGGGTTAGGTTTAGGGTAAGGGTAAGTGTTAGGGTTAGGATTAGGGTTAGGGATTATGTTTATGTTTAGGGTTAGGGTTAGTGTTAGCTTTAGGCTTAAGGTTAGTGTAAGGGTAAGGGTTCGGGTAAGGGTTAGTGTTAGTGTTATGGTTAGGTTTAGGGTTAGGTAAGGGTAGGGGTTATGGTTAGGTTTATTGGTTAGGGTTAGGGTTAGGGTTAGGGTAAGGGTAAGGTATAGGGTTAGGGTTAGAGTTAGGTTAGGTTTAGCATAAGGGTAAGGGTTAGGGTTAGGGTTAGGGTTAGGGTATGGGTAAGTGTTAGGGTTAGAGTTAACGTTAAGGTTAGGGTTAGGGTTAGGTTTAGGGTTAGGGTTAGGGTTAGGGTAAGGGTAAGGGTTAGGATAAGGGTAACGGTTAGAGTTTGGTTTAGGGTTAGGGTTAGGGGTTACGGTTAGGATTAGGATTAGGGTTAGGGTTACGCTAAGGGTAAGTGTGAGGGTTAGGGTTAGGGTTAGGGTAAGGGTTAGGGTTAGGGTTAAGGTTAGATTTATATTTAGGGTTAGGGTTATGGAAAGGGTAAGCATTAGGGTAAGTGTTAGGGTCAGGGTTAGGGTTAGGGTAAGGATTAGGATTAGGGTTAGGGTTAGGATTAGGGTTAGGGTTTATGTTTATGTTTAGGGTTAGGGTTAATGTTAGGTTTAGGCTTAGGGTTAGGGTAAGGGTAAGGGTTAGGGTAAGGGTTAGTGTTAGTGTTAAGGTTAGGGTTAGGGTTAGGTAATTGTAGGGGTTATGGTTACGTTTATTTGTTAGGGTTAGGGTTAGGGTAAGGGTAAGGTATAGGGTTAGGGTTAGGGTTAGGTTAGGTTTAGCATAAGGGTAAGGGTTAGGGTTAGGGTTAGGGTTAGGGTATGTGTAAGTGTTAGTGTTAGGGTTAACGTTAAGGTTATGGTTAGGGTTAGGGTTAGGTTAGGGGTAAGGGTTAGAGTTTGGGTTAGGGTTAGGGCTAGGGTAAGGGTTAGGGTTAGGGTTAGGGTTAGTGTTAGTGTTAGGGTTAGGGTTAGGTTTAGGGTTGGGGTTAGGTAACGGTAAGGGTTAGGATAAGTGTAACGCTTAGGGTTTGGGTTAGGGTTAGGGTTAGGGGTTAGGGTTAGGGTTAGTGTTAATGTTAGGGTAAGGGTTAGGATTAGGGTTTAGGTTAGGTTTAGGGTTAGGGTTAGGGAAAGAGTAAGGGTTAGGGATAGGGTTACGGTTACGATTAGGGTTAGCATTTAGGTTAGGGTTTGATTTAGGGTAAGGGTAAGGGTTAGGGTTAGTGTTAGGGTTAGGTGTTATGGTTATGATTAGTGTTAGGGTTAGGGTTAGGTTTAGGCTTAGGTTTGGGGTAAGGGTAAGTTTAGGGTAAGGGTTAGTGTTAGGTTTAAGTTTAGGGTTAGGGTTAGGGTAAGGGTAAGGGTAAGGGTTATGGTTAGGGTTAGGTGTTTGGGTTAGGATTAGGGTTAGCCTTAGGGTAAGGCTAAGGTTTAGTGTTAGGGTTAGCGTTAGTTTTAGCGTTAGGGTAAGGTAAGGGTTAGGGTTAGGTTTAGTGTCAGGTTTAGGGTTAGGGTTAGGGTTAGGGTAAGGCTTAGGGTTAGGGTTAGGGTTAGGGTTAGCGTTAGTTTTGGCATTAGGGTAAGGTAATTGTTAGGGTTAGGGTTAGTGTCAGGTTTAGGGTTAGGGTTAGGGTTAGGGTAAGGTTTAGGGTTAGGGTTAGGGTTAGGGTAAGGGTTAGAGTTAGGGTTAGGTTTAGGGTTAGGGTAAGTGTAAGGGTTACGGTTAGGGTTAGGGTTAGGGTTAGGTTTATTGTTAGGGTTACGGTTAGGGTTCGGGTAAGTGTTATGGTTAGGGTTAGGGTTAGGTTAGGTTTAGGATAAGGGTAAGGGTTAGGGTTATGGTTAGGTTAGGGTTAGGGTTAGGTTTAGGTTTAGGGTTAGGGTAAGGTTAAGGGTAAGGGTTAGGATAAGGGTAACGGTTAGGGTTTGGGTTAGGGTTAGGGTTAGGGGTTAGGGTTAGGGTTAGGATTAAGTGTAAGGGTCAGGGTTAGGGTTAGGGTTAGGGTAGGGGTTAGGGTTAGGGTTAAGGTTAGGTTATGGTGGATAGGTTAGGTTTATGGGAAGGGTAAGAGTTAGGGTATGTGTTAGGGTCAGGGTTAGGGTTAAGGTAAGGATTAGGATTAGGGTTAGGTTAAGGGTAAGGGTGAGGGGTAGGGTTAGGGTAAGTGTTAGGGTTAGGGAAATGGTAAGGGTAAGGTTTAGGGTTAGGGTTAGGGTTAGGATTAGGGTTTGCATTAAGGTTAGGTTTCGGGTTAGGGTAAGGGTAAGGGTTAGGGTTAGGGTTAGGGATAGGGGTTATGGTTATGTTTAGGGTTATGGTTAGTGTTAGGGTTAGGTTTAGGCTTAGGGTTAGGGTAAGGGTAAGGGTTAGGGTAAGGGTTAGTGTTAGGGTTAAGGTTAGGTTTATGGTTAGGGTAAGGGTAGTGGTTATGGTTAGGGTTAGTGGTTATGGTTAGGGTTAGGGTTAGGGTTAGGGTAAGGCAAAGTTTTAGGGTTAGGGTTAGGGTTAGGTTAGGTTTAGGATAAGGGTAAGGGTTAGGGTTAAGGTTAGGGTTAGGGAATGGGTAAGTGTTAGGGTTAGGGTTAACGTTAAGATTAGGGTTAGTGTTAGGTTAGGGGTAAGGGTTAGGGTTTGGGTTTGGGTTAGGGTTAGGGTAAGGGTTAGGCTTAGAGTTAGGGTTGGTGTAGGGATAGGGTTAGGGTTAGGTTTAGGGTTAGGATAAGAGTTAGGGCTAGGGTTAGGGTAAGGGTAAGTGTTAGGTTTAGTTTTAGGGTTAGGGTAAGGTTTAGGGTTAGGGTTAGGATTTGGTTTAGGGTTACGTTAGGGTAAGTCTTAGGGTTAGGGTTAGCGTTAGGGTTAGTATAAGGGTAAGGGTTAGGGTTAGGGTTAGGGTTAGGGGTTAGGGTTATGTTTAGGATTAGGGTTAGGATAAGGGTAAGGGTTAGAATAAGGGTAACTGTTAGGTTTACGGTTAGGGTAAGGATTAGGGTTAGGGTTAGAGTAAGGATTAGGGTTAGGGTTAGGTTTAGGGTTAGGCTTAGGATTAGGATAGGGGAGAGGGTTAGGCTGAGTTGTAGGGTTAGGGTTAGGGTTAGGGTAAGGGTAAGATTTAGGGTTAGGATTAGGGTTAGGGTAAGGGTAAGGGTTAGGGTTAGGGTTAGAGTTAGGGTTAGGGTTAGGGTAAAGGTAAGGGTTCGAGTTAGGGATAGGGTTAGGGGTTAGGGTTAGGGTTAGCGTTAGGGTTAGGGGAGGGTTAGGGTTAGGGTTAGGTTTAGGGTTAGGGTTAGGGTTAGGGGTAGGGTTAGGTTTAGGTTGAGGATAAGGGTAAGGGTTAGGATTAGTGTTAGGGTTAGGGTTAGGGGTGAGGGTTACGTTTAGGTTTAGGTTTAGTATTATGGTTAGGGTTAGGGTTAGGGTAAGGGTAACGGTTAAGGTCTGGGTTAGGGTTAGGGTTAGGGGTTAGGGTTAGGATTAGAATTAGGGTTAGGGTTAGGGTAAGGGTAAGGGTGAGGGTTAGGTTTAGGGATAGGGTTAAGATTAGAGTTAGGGTTAGGTTTAGGGTTAGGGAAAAGGTAAGGGTTATGTTAAGTGTTAGGGTTAGGGTTAGGGGTTAGGGTCAGGGTTAGGGTTAGGGTAAGGGTTAGTGTAAGGGTAAGTTTTAGGGTTAAATTAGGGTTAGGGTTAGAGTTAGGGTAAGGGTAAGCGTTAGGGTTAGTGTTAGGGGTTAGGGTTAGGGTTAGGGTAAGGGTTAGGGTTAGGGTAAGGGTGAGTGTTAGGGTTAGGGTTAGGGTTAGGGTTAGGGTAAGGCTAAGGTTTAGGGTTAGGGTTAGCGTTACAATTAATGTTAGGGTTAGGGCTAGGTTTAGGGTTAGGGTTAGGGTAACGTTAATGGTTAGGATAAGTGTAACGGTTAGGGTTTGGGTTAGGTTAGGGTTAGGGTTAGGTTTAGGGTTAGGGTTAGGTAGGGGTTAGGATTAGGATAAAGGTTAGGTTAGAGTTAGGATTAGGTTTAGGGAAAGGGTAAGTGTTAGTGTAAGTGTTAGGGTCAGGGTTAGGGTTAGGATAAGGATTAGGGTTAGGGTTAGGGAAAGGGTAAGGGTAAGGTTTATGGTTAGGGTTAGGGGTTAGGGTTAGGGTAAGGGTTGGGGTAAGGCTAAGGTTTAGGGTTAGGGTTAGCGTTACTGTTAACGTTAGGGTAAAGTAAGGGTTAGGGTTAGGGTTAGTGTCAGATTTAGGGTTAGGGTTAGGGTATGGGTAAGTGTTAGGGTTAGGGTTACCGTTAAGGTTAGGGTTAGGGTTAGGGTTAGGATAGGGGTAAGGGTTAGGGTTAGGGTTAGGTTTAGAGTAAGGGTAAGGGTTAGGGTTAGGATTAGGATTAGGTTTAGGGGTTAGGGTTAGGGTTAGGTTTAGGTTTAGGGTTAGGTTTAGGGTTAGGGTTAGGGTAAGGTTAAGGTTTAGGATAAGGGTAACGGTGAGGGTTACGATTAGCGTAAGAATTAGGGTTAGGATTAGGGTAAGGATTAGGGTTAGGGTTAGTGTTAGGGTTAGGCTTAGGTTTAGGGTAGGGGTAAGGGTTAGGGTTAGGGTTAGGGTTAGGGTTGGAGTAAGGTTAAGGTTTAAGGTTAGTGTTAGGTTTAGGGTTAGGGTAAGGGTAAGTGTTAGTTTTTGGTTTATGGTTAGTGTTAGGGTAAGTGTAAGGGTTAGGGTTAGGGTTGGAGTTAGGCTTAGTTTTAGGTTTAGGGTTAGGGTTAGGTTTAGGGTAAGGGATAGGGTTAGGGTTAGAGTTAGGGTTAGGATTAGAGTCAGGGTTAGGGTTAGGGTAAGGGAAAGTGTTAGGGTTAGGGTTAGAGTTAGGGGTTAGGTTAGGGTTAGGTTTTAGGTTTAGGGTTAGAGTTGGGTTAGGGTTAGGATAAGGGTAACGGTTATGGTTTGGGTTAGGGTTAGGGTTAGGGTAAGTGTTAGGGTTAGGGTTAGGGTAAGGGTAAGGATGAGGGGTAGGATTAGGGTTAGTCTTAGGTTTAGGGTTAGGGTTAGGGTTAGGTTAAGGGTTATGGTTATGGTTAGGGTTAGTGTTAGGTTTAGGGTAAAGGTTAGGGTTAAGGTTAGTGTAAGGGTAAGGGTTAGGGTTAGGGTTAGGGTTAGGGTTTGGGTAAGGGTTAAGTTTAGGGTTAGGTTTAGGGTAAGAGTAAGGGTAAGGGTTAGGGTGAGGGTTAGGTTTAGTGTTAGGTTTAGGGTTAGGGAGAGGGTTAGGGTAAGTGTTACATTTAGGGTTAGGGTTAGGGTTAATGTTAGGATAAGGGTAAGGGTTAGGATTAGGGTTAGAGTTACGGTTAGGGTTAGAGTTAGGGGTTAGGGTTAGGGTTAGCCTTAGGGTAAGGGTAAGGTTTAGGGTTAGGGTTAGCGTTAGTTTTAGCCTTATGGTAAGGTAATTGTTAGGGTTAGGGTTAGTGTCAGGTTTAGGGTTAGGGTTAGGGTTAGGGTAAGGTTTAGGGTTAGGGTTAGGGTTAGGGTAAGGGTTAGAGTTAGGGTTAGGTTTAGGGTTAGGGTAAGTGTAAGGGTTACGGTTAGGGTTAGGGTTAGGGTTAGGTTTATTGTTAGTGTTACGGTTAGGGTTAGGGTAAGTGTTATGGTTAGGGTTAGGGTTAGGTTATGTTTAGGTTAAGGGTAAGGGTTAGGGTTATGGTTAGGTTAGGGTTAGGGTTAGTTTTAGGTTTAGGGTTAGGGTAAGGGTAAGGGTAAGGATTAGGATAAGGGTAACGGTAATGGTTTGTGTTAGGTTTAGGGTTAGTGGTTACGGTTAGGATTAGGGTTAGGGTTACGGTAAGGGTAAGGGTAAGGGTCAGGGTTAGGGTTAGGGTTTGGGTAAGGGTTAGGGTTAGGGTTAGGGTTAAGGTTAGGTTTATGGATAGGTTAGGGTTATGGGAAGGGTAAGAGTTAGGGTAAGTGTTAGGGTCAGGGTTAGGGTTAGGGTAAGTATTAGGATTAGGGTTAGGGTAAGGGTAAGAGTGAGGGGTAGGGTTAGGGTAAGTGTTAGGGTTAGGGAAAGGGTAAGGGTAAGGTTTAGGGTTAGGGTTAGGGTTAGGATTAGGGTTTGCATTAAGGTTAGGGTTCGGGTTAGGGTAAGGGTAAGGGTTAGGGTTAGGGTTAGGGATAGGGGTTATGGTTATGTTTAGGGTTATGTTTAGTGTTAGGGTTAGGTTTAGACTTAGGTTTAGGGTAAGGGTAAGGGTTAGGGTAAGGGTTAGTGTTAGGGTTAAGGTTAGGTTTAGGGTTAGGGTAAGGGTAATGGTTATGGTTAGAGTTAGTGGTTATGGTTATGGTTAGGGTTAGGGTTAGGGTAAGGCAAAGGTTTAGGGTTAGGGTTAGGGTTAGGTTAGGTTTAGGATAAGGATAAGGGTAAGGGTTAGGGTTAGCGTTAGGGTATGGTTAAGTGTTAGGGTTAGGGTTATCGTTAAGATTAGGGTTAGGTTTAGGTTAGGGGTAAGGGTTAGGGTTTGGGTTTGGGTTTGGGTTAGGGTTAGGGTAAGGGTTAGGCTTAGAGTTAGGGTTGGTGTAGGGATAGGGTTAGGGTTAGGTTTAGGGTTAGGATAAGAGTTAGGGTTAGGGTTAGGGTAAGGGTAAGTGTTAGGTTTAGTTTTAGGGTTAGGGTAAGGTTTAGGGTTAGGGTTAGGATTTGGTTTAGGGTTACATTAGGGTCAGTGTTAGGGTTAGGGTTAGCGTTAGGGTTAGGATAAGGTTAAGGGTTAGGGTTAGGGTTAGGGTTAGGGGTTAGGGTTAGGGTTAGGGTTAGGGTAAGGATAAAGGTTAGAATAAGGGTAACTGTTAGGTTTAGGGTTAGGGTAAGGATTAGCGTTAGGGTTAGAGTAAGGATTAGGGTTAGGGTTAGGTTTAGGGTTAGGCTTAGGGTTAGGGTAGGGGAGAGGGTTAGGGTGAGTTTTAGGGTTAGGGTTAAGGTTAGGGTAAGGGTAAGATTTAGCGTTAGGATTAGGGTTAGGGTAAGGGTAAGGGTTAGGGTTAGGGTGAGATTTAGGGTTAGGGTTAGGGTAAAGGTAAGGGTTGGGTTAGGGATAGGGTTAGGGGTTAGGGTTAGGGTTAGCGTTAGTGTTAGGGGAGGGTTAGGGTTAGGGTTAGGTTTAGGGTTAGGGTTATGGTTAGGGGTAGGGTTAGGTTTAGGTTGAGGATAAGGGTAAGGGTTAGGATTAGTGTTAGGGTTAGGGTTAGGGGTGAGGGTTACGTTTAGGTTTAGGTTTAGTATTATGGTTAGGGTTAGGGTTAGGGTAAGGGTAACGGTTAAGGTCTGGGTTAGGGTTAGGGTTAGGGGTTAGGGTTAGTATTAGGATTAGGGTTAGGGTTAGGGTAAGGGTAAGGGTGAGGGTTAGGTTTAGGGATAGGGTAAAGATTAGAGTTAGGGTGAGGTTTAGGGTTAGGGAAAAGGTAAGGGTTAGGTTAAGGGTTAGGGATAGGGTTAGGGGTTAGGGTCAGGGTTAGGGTTAGGGTAAGGGTTAGGGTTAGTGTAAGGGTAAGTTTTAGGGTTAAATTAGAGTTAGGGTTAGAGTTAGGGTAAGGGTAAGCGTTAGGGTTAGTGTTAGAGGTAAGGGTTAGGGTTAGGGTAAGGGTTAGGGTTAGGGTAAGGGTGAGTGTTAGGGTTAGGGTTAGGGTTAGGGTTGGAGTAAGGGTAAGGTTTAAGGTTAGGGTTAGCGTTACTGTTAGGTTTAGGGTTAGGGCTAGGTTTAGGGTTAGGGTTAGGGTAATGGTAAGGCTTAGGATAAGTGTAACGGTTAGGGTTTGGGTTAGAGTTAGGGTTAGGGGTTAGGGTTAGGATTAGCGTTAGGGTAAGGGTTAGGATTAGGGTTAAGGTTAGGTTTAGGGTTAGGGTTAGGGTTAGGGAAAGGGTAAGTGTTAGTGTAAGTGTTAGGGTCAGGGTTAGGGTAGGATAAGGATTAGGGTTAGGGTTAAGGAAAGGGTAAGGGTAAGGGAAAGGGTTAGGGATAGGGTTACGGTTAGGATTAGGGTTAGCATTAAGGTTAGGGTTCGGGTTAGCGTAAGGATAAGGGTTAGGTTTAGGGTTAGGGTTAGGTGTTATGGTTATGGTTATGGTTAGGGTTAGGGTTAGGGTTAGACTTAGGTTTGGGGTAACGGTAAGGGTTAGGGTAAGGGTTAGTGTTAGGTTTAAGGTTAGGGTTAGGGTTAGGGAAAGGGTAAGGGTAAGGTTTATTGTTAGGGTTAGGGGTTAGGGTTAGGGTTAGGGTTAGGGTTAGGGTAAGGCTAAGGTTTAGGGTTAGGGTTAGCGTTACTGTTAGCGTTAGGGTAAGATAAGGGTTAGGGTTAGGGTTAGTGTCAGATTTAGGGTTAGGTTTAGGGTATGGGTAAGTGTTAGGGTTAGGGTTACCGTTAAGGTTAGGGTTAGGGTTAGGGTTAGGTTAGGGGTAAGGGTTAGGGTTAGGGTTAGGTTTAGAGTAAGGGTAAGGGTTAGGGTTAGGATTAGGATTAGGTTTAGGGGTTAGGGTTAGGGTTAGGGTTAGGTTTAGGTTTAGTTTTAGGTTTAGGGTTAGGGTTAGGGTAAGGTTAAGGTTTAGGATAAGGGTAACGGTGAGGGTTAGGATTAGCGTAAGAATTAGGGTTAGGATTAGGGTAAGGATTAGGGTTAGGGTTAGTGTTAGGGTTAGGCTTAGGTTTAGGGTAGGGGTAAGGGTTAGGATGAGGGTTAGGGTTAGGGTTAGGGTTGGAGTAAGGGTAAGGTTTAAGGTTAGTGTTAGGGTTAGGGTTAGGTTAAGCGTAAGGGTAAGGGTTAGGGTTAGGGTTAGGGTTAGGGTTAGGGGTTTGGGTTAGGGGTAGGTTTAGGGTAAGGGTTAGGGTTAGGGATAGGGTAAGGGTAAGTGTTAGTTTTAGGTTTAGGGTTAGTGTTAGGGAAAGTGTAAGGGTTAGGGTTAGGGTTGGAGTTAGGCTTAGTTTTAGGTTTAGGGTTAGGGTTAGGTTTAGGGTAAGGGATAGGGTTAGGGTTAGAGTTAGGGTTACGTTTAGAGTCAGGGTTAGGGTTAGGGTAATTGAAAGTGTTAGGGTTAGGTTTAGAGTTAGGGGTTAGGTTAGGGTTAGGTTTTAGGTTTAGGGTTAGAGTTGGGTTAGGGTTAGGATAAGGGTAACGGTTAGGGTTTGGGTTAGGGTTAGGGTTAGGGTAAGGGTTAGGGTTAGGGTTAGGGTAAGGGTAAGGGTGAGGGGTAGGATTAGGGTTAGTCTTAGGGTTAGGGTTAGGGTTAGGGTTAGGTTAAGGGTTATGGTTATGGTTAGGGTTAGTGTTAGGTTTAGGGTAAGGGATAGGGTTAAGGTTAGTGTAAGGGTAAGTGTTAGTGTTAGGGTTAGGGTTAGGGTTAAGTTTAGGGTTAGGGTTAGGGTAAGGGTAAGGGTTAGGATAAGGGTAATGGTTATGGTTTGGGTTAGGGTTAGGTTTAGGGGTTGGGTTAGGGTTAGGGTAAGAGTTAGGATTAGGGTTAGGGTTAAGGTTAGGTTTAGGGTTAGGGTTAGGGTTAGGGAAAGGGTAAGAGTTAGGGTAAGGGTTAGAGTTAGGGTTAGGGTTAGGGTAAGGATTAGGGTTAGGGTTAGCGTAAGGGTAAGGGTGAGGGTTAGGGTTAGGTTAAGGGTTAGGTTTAGGTTTAGGGTTAGGGTTAGTGTTAAGGTAAGGGTAAGTGTTAGGGTTAGGGTTAGTGTTAGGGTTAAGGTTAGGGTTAGGGTAAGGGTTAGAGTTAGGGAAAGGGTAAGGGTAATGATATGGGTTAGGGTTAGGGTTATGTTTAGGATTAGGGTTAGGGTTAGGGTTAGGTTTAGGGTTATGGTTAGCATTAAGGTTAGGTTGGGGTTAGGGTAAGGGTAAGGGTTAGGGTTAGGGTTAGGATTAGGGTAATGATTAAGGTTAGGGTTAGCGTTAGGGTAAGAGTTAATGTCAAGGTTAGGGTTAGCATTAAGGTTAGGGTTAGGGTCGGGTAAGGGTAAGAGTTAGGGTTTGGGATAATGGTTAGGGTTATGGTTAGTGTTAGTTTTAGGGTTCAATTTAGGGTTAGGGTTAGGGTAAGGGTAAGGGTAAGGGTTAGGGTTAGGGTTAGGGTTAGGGTTAGGTTAGGGTTAGGGTTAGGGTAAGGGTAAGGGTTAAGGTTAGGGTTAGGGTTAGAGGTTAGGGTTAGGGTTACTGTTAGGGTTAGGGTTAGGGAAAGGCTAAGTTTTAGGGTTATGGTTATCGTTAGGGTTATGTTTAGGGTAAGGATAAGGGTAAGGGTTAGGGTTAGGGTTAGTGTTAGTTTTAGGGTTAGGGTTAGGGTAAGGTTTAGGGTTAGGGTTATGTTTAGGGTAATGTAAGTGTTAGGGATAGGTTGAGGGTTAGGTTA
>NW_028327781.1:0-5000 GCF_031878675.1 Megascapheus bottae | reverse complement strand
TTAGGGTTGGGAAAGTGTAAGGGTTAGGGTAAGGGTTAGGGTTAGGGGTAGGGTTAGGGTTAGGGGTAAGGTTTAGGGTTAGGGTTAGGGTTAAGTTTAGGGTTAGGGTAAGGGTTAGAGTTAGGGTTATTGTTAGGTTAAGGGTTAGGGTTTAGGTTAGGGTTAAGGTTAGGCTAAGGGTAAGTGTTAGGGTTAGGGTTAGGGTTAGGGTAAGGGTAAGGGTTAGGGTTACGTTTTGGGTTAGTGTAAGGGTAAGTGTTAGGGTTAAAGTTAGTGTTAGGGTTAGCGTTAGGGTTAGTGTTAGGGTTAGGGTTAGGTTTAGGATTACAGTTAGGGTAAGGTAAGGGTTAGGGTTAGGGTTAGGGTTAGGGCTAGGATAAGGGTTAGGGTTAGGGAAAGTGTAAGGGTTAGGGTAAGGGTTATTGTTAGGGGTAGGGTTAGGATTAGGGTAAGGGAGTTAGGGTTATGGTTAGGGTTAGGGTTAGGGTTAGGGTAAGGGTTAGGGTTAGGGAAAGTGTAAGGGTTAGGGTAAGGGTTAGTGTTAGGGGTAGGGTTAGGGTTAGGGGTAAGGTTTAGGGTTAGGGTTAGGGTTAAGTTTAGGGTTAGGGTAAGGGTTAGAGTTAGGGTTATTGTTAGGGAAGGGTTAGGGTTAGGGTTAGGGTTTAGGGTTAGGGTTAGGATAAGGGTTAGGGTTAGGATTATTGTAAGGGTAAGGGTTAGGGTTAGGGTTACGGTTAGGGTTAGGGTAAGGGTTAGGCTTACGGTTAGGCTAAGGGTAAGGGTTAGGGTTAGGGTTAGGTTAAAGGTTAGGATTAGGCTAAGTGTAAGGTTTAGGGTTAGGGTTAGGGTTAGGTTAGGATTAGGGTTAGGGTAAGGTTTAGGGTTAGTGTTAGGTTTAGGTTTAGTGTTGAGGTTAAGGTTAGGGTTAAGCTAAGGTTTAGGGTTGGGTTAGGGTTAGGTTTAGGGTTAGGGTAAGGGTAAGGGTTAGGGTTCGGGTTAGGGTTAGGTGTAGGGGTTAGGGTTAGGGTTAGGGTAAGGGTTAGGTTTAGGGTTAGGGTTAGATTTAGGGTTGAGGTTAAGGTTAGGGTTAGGGTTAGGGTAAGGGTAAGGGTAAGGGTTAGGTTTAGAGTTAGGAGTTACGGTTAGGGTTAGGTTAAGGTTAAGAATTAGGGTTAAGGTTAGGTTTAGGGTTAGGGTTAGGGTTAGGGTTAGGGTTGGGGTTGGGGTTAGGGTTAGGGTTAGGGTTAGGTTAGGGTTAGGGTAAGGGTAAGGGTTAGGGTTAGGGAAAGTATAAGGTTTAGGGTTAAGTTTAGGTTTAGAGTTAGGGTTAGGGTTAAGTTTAGGGTTAATGTGTTAGAATTAGGGTTAGGGTTAGGTTTATGGTTAGGGTTAGGGAAAGGGTAAAGGTTAGGTTTAGGGTAAGTGTTAGGGTTAGCGTAAGGGTAAGGTTTAGGGTTAGGGTTAGGGTAAGGGTTGGAGTTAGGGTTAGAGTTAGGGTTAGGATTAGGTTAAGGGTTAGGGTTAGGATTAGGGTTAGGTTTAGGGATAGGGTAAGAGTAACGTTTAGGGTTAGGGTAGACTTAGGGTTAGGGTTATGGTTAGGGTTAGGGTACGGGTAAGGGTTACGGTTAAGGTTAGAGTTAGGTTTAGTTTTAGGGTTAGGGTTAGGTTAAGGGTAAGGGTTATGGATCGGATTAGGGTTAGGTTTAGGGTAAGTATTAGGGTTAGGGTTAGGGTTACGGTTAGGTTTAGGGTTAGGGTTAGGGTAAGGGTAAGGATTAGGGTTAGTGTTAGGGTTAGGTTTAGTGTTGGGTTTAAATTTAGGTTAAGGGTAAGGGTTAGGGTTAGGGTTAGGTTTTGGGTTACCCTTAGGGTTGGGGTTAGGGTTAGGGTTAGGTTAGGTTAGGGTTAGGGTTAGGGTTAGGTTAGGGTTAGAGTAAGGGTATGGGTTAGGTTAGGGTTAGGGTTAGGGTAAGGGTAATTGTTAGGGTTATGGTTAGGGTTAGGGTTAGGGTTAGGGTTAGGGTAAGGTTACGGCTAAGCGTTAGGGTTACGTTTAGGGTTAGGGTTAGGGTAAAGGTAAGGGTTAAGTTTAGTGATAGCGTTAGGTTTATGGTTAGGGTTAGGGATAGGGTTAGGGAAAGGATAAGGCTTAGGGTTAAGGTTATGTTTAGTGTTACGGATAGGGTTAGGGTTAGGGTAAGGCTAAGGGTTAGGGTAAGGTTTAGGGTTAGGGTTAGGGTTAGGGTTAGGGTAAGGGTAAGGGTAAGGGTTAGGGTTAGAATTAGTGTTAGGGTTAGGGTTATGGTAAAAGTTAGGGTTAGGGTAAGGGTAAGGGTTAGGGTTAGGTTTAGGGTTAGGTTTAGGGTTACGGTTAGGGTTAGGGTTAGGCGTAGGATAAGGGTATGTGTTAGGGTTATTGATAGAGTTAGGGTTAGGTTTAGCGTTAGGGGAAGGGTAAGGGTTAGGTTTATGGTTAGTGTTAAGGTAAGGGTAAGGGTTAGTATTAGGGTTAGGGTTAGGTTTAGGGTAAGGGATAGGGTTAGGTTTAGGGCAAGGATAAGTTTTTGGGTTAGGGTTAGTGTTAGGGTTAGGGTAAGCGTAAGGGTTAGGGTTAGGGTTAGGTTTAGGGTTAGTTTTAGTTTTAGGGTTAGCGTTAGGATAGGGTAAGGGTTAGGTTTAGGGTTAGGTTATTGGTTATGGTTCGGGTTCGGGTTAGGGTTAGGGTTTAGGGTTCGAGTTAGGGTTAGGGGTTAGGGTTAGGTTTAGGGTTAGTGTTTGGGTTAGGGGTTAGGGTTAGGTTGGGGTTAGGGTTAGGGTAATGGTTAGGGTTATGGGTTAGGTTTGGTGTTAGGGTTAGGTTAAGATTTAGGGTTAGCGTTAGGGTTAGGGTAAGTGTAAGTGTTACGTTTAGGATTAGGGTTAGGGTAAGGTTTAGGGTTAGGGTTAAGGTTAGGTTTAGGGTTGGGGTTAAGGTTAGGGTTAGGGTTAAAGGTTAAGTGTTAATGTTAGTTTAGTTTTAGTGTTAGGGTTATCGTTAGGGTAAGGGTAAGGGTTAGGGTTAGGGTTAGGGTTAGAGTTAGGGTTAGCGTAAGGGTAAGGGTTAGGGTTAGGGTTAGGGTTAGGTTTAGCGTTAGGGGAAGGGTAAGGGTTAGGTTTATGGTTAGTGTTAAGGTAAGGGTAAGGGTTAGTATTAGGGTTAGGTTTAGGTTTAGGGTAAGGGATAGGGTTAGGTTTAGGGCAAGGATAAGTTTTTGGGTTAGGGTTAGTGTTAGGGTTAGGGTAAGCGTAAGGGTTAGGGTTAGGGTTAGGTTTAGGGTTAGTTTTAGTTTTAGGGTTAGCGTTAGGATAGGGTAAGGGTTAGGTTTAGGGTTAGGTTATTGGTTATGGTTCGGGTTCGGGTTAGGGTTAGGGTTTAGGGTTCGAGTTAGGGTTAGGGGTTAGGGTTAGGTTTAGGGTTAGTGTTTGGGTTAGGGGTTAGGGTTAGGTTGGGGTTAGGGTTAGGGTAATGGTTAGGGTTATGGGTTAGGTTTGGTGTTAGGATTAGGTTAAGATTTAGGGTTAGCGTTAGGGTTAGGGTAAGTGTAAGTGTTACGTTTAGGATTAGGGTTAGGGTAAGGTTTAGGGTTAGGGTTAAGGTTAGGTTTAGGGTTGGGGTTAAGGTTAGGGTTAGGGTTAAAGGTTAAGTGTTAATGTTAGTTTAGTTTTAGTGTTAGGGTTATCGTTAGGGTAAGGGTAAGGGTTAGGGTTAGGGTTAGGGTTAGAGTTAGGGTTAGCGTAAGGGTAAGGGTTAGGGTTAGGGTTAGGGTTAGGGTTAGGTGTTAGGGTTAGTGTTAGGGTTAGGGGTTAGGGTTAGGGTTAGGGTTAGGGTGAGGGTTAGTGTTAGGGTAAGTGTAAGTGTTAGGGTTAGGGTTAGGGTTAGGGTTAGGGTAAGGGTAAGGGTTAGGGTTAGCATTAGGGTTAGGGTTAGGGTAAGGGGTAGGGTTAGGGTTAGGGTTAGGGTTAGGTTTAGGGTTTGGTTAAGGGTAAGGGTTAGGTTTAGGGTTAGGTTTAGGGTTAGGGTTAGTATTAGGGTTAGGTTAAGAGTAAGGTTTAGGGTTAGGGTTTGATTTTGGGTTAGTTTATGGTTAGGGTAAGGGTAAGGGTAAGGGTTAGGTTAAGGGTTAGGGTTAGGGTTAGGTTTAGGGTTAGGGTTAGCGTTAGGATAAGTGTAAGGGTTAGGTTTAGGGTTAGGGTTAGGGGTTCTGGTTTGGGTTAGGGTTAGGGTTAGTGTTTGGGGTTAGGGTTAGGGTTAGGGTTTAGGGTTAGGGTTAGGGTTAGGGTTAGTGTTTGGGTTAGGGGTTAGGGTTAGGTGAGGGTTAGGTTTAGGGTAATGGTTAGGGTTAGGGTTAGGGTAATGGTTATGGTTAGGGGTTAGGGTTTGTGTTTGGGTTAGGTTAAGAGTTAGGGTTAGTGTTAGGGTTAGGATAAGTGTTAGGTTTAGGGTTAGGGTAAGTGTAAGTGTTAGGTTTAGGATTAGGGTTAGGGTAAGGTTTAGGGTTAGGGTTAGGGTTAGGGTTAGGGTTAGGGTTGGGGTTAAGGTTAGGGTTAGGGTTAGGTTAAGGGTTAGGGTTAGGTTAGGTTTAGTGTTAGGGTTATCGTTAGGGTAAGGGTAAGGGTTAGGTTTATGGTTAGGGTTAGAATTAGGGTTAGGGTAAGGGTAAGGGGTAGGATTACGGTTAGGGTTAGGGTTAGGTGTTAGGGTTAGGGTTAGGGCTAGGGGTTAGGGTTAGGGTTAGGGTTAGGGTTAGGGTGAGGGTTAGTGTTAGGGTAAGGGTAAGTGTTAGGGTTAGGGTTAGGGTTAGGGTAAGGGTAAGGGTAAGGGTTAGGGTTAGGATTAGGTTTAGGGTTAGGGTAAGGGGTAGGGTTAGCGTTAGGGTTAGGGTTAGGTTTAGGGTTAGGCTAAGGGTAAGGGTTAGGTTAGGGTTAGGGTTAGGGTTAGTATTAGGGTTAGGGTAAGA
>NW_028327779.1:0-57017 GCF_031878675.1 Megascapheus bottae | reverse complement strand
TAAGCACCTACAGAAAACTAAAGTTGGATCCTTCTTTGTCACCTTGCACTAGAATTAACTCCAACTGGATCAAAGACCTGGAGGTCAAACAAAGACATACTGTAGGCTGAATCTCTCCTCCAATCTCACAATATACATGTGGATGTAGTAAACACAACACCTTATTTGTCCATTCCCAATGTCTTCCAGTAGGCCCAACTACCAGTCTGGTCTCAGGCTCAAGGAGCCTTTCTTAGGTAAGATCCAAACTTAAGGGTCAATATTGCCCTCATCCTTTACAAAACATTTGCTTCACAGTGCCTTCTCGGCCTGCATTTTTCCCCTTGTCGAATTTTTTTTTGTTTTTGCTAGTCTTCGGCCTTGACCTCAGAGTGTGAACATTGCTCTTTGGATTTCTTTAGGCTTTAGCTGTCCCACCGAGCCACAGCACCACTTGCAGCGTTTTCTATGTATGTGGTAATGAGGAATCAAACCTGAGTCTTTTTGCGTGGTAGCCAAGGACTCTACCACTAAGTCAAACACACAGGGCATCTTGCACATATTTTTGACGTCAATCTACTAGGATATTAGGTTTCTGTATCCTAATCAATTTTCCTGATGATTAGCTTTGCTGTCATGTGTAAAAAATGCAAGAGGGAAAAACACAGAAGAATTAGTGAAATTTAAAAAAAAGCATTACAAACATAGATAAGTGTTCATTCTTTGTAGGAGAAAGGATATTTTGATATGATGATGATGACTTTATAATTTCTATGTCAAGGTTGAGAGTTTGGCATAGTGTTAGAGTGCTTGCCTAGAATCCATGAAGATCTGGGTGTGATTGCTCAGTATCACATAGATAGAAAATCTAGATGTGGCACTGTGGCTCAAGTGGCAGAGGGCTAGACTTGAGAAAACCCAAGGACAGTGCTCAGGCCCTGAATTCAAGCCCCAAGACTGGCAGAAAGATAAAAGAAAATAAAAATGCTTTTTACGAGCTAATTCACTCACAGCATTTGCTTCTGAAATCCTCGCTTCTGCATCTTGTGAAATACCCCTTTCCCTCAACGTAGACAAGAAAAACAGATCCATCCCATGGTCCACCGTGAAGCCCCTGGTTGGGCTAAGAGCTAGTCGTGCAGCAACACATAAGTTTTATTCTAATACTTTCCAAACTTTGTACTCAAATATGCTACCTACTTACCAACTTAGGTCAGTTATCCTTATGCTATACCTTTTCTTCATTACTACAATATTCTTACACTCCTACATTAATCCTCTTGTACCTCCCCTGACCTCTCTCATTCTTTTTTTCTATCTCTGGACCTCTGCTCCTCTTTCAACCCTTATACTGCACGGATCTACACTTGATGGCTGTTGAGCAATATTGTATATGTAGGTGGTTAATTATTCTCTAGGCTCAGAGGGACTTAAAGACAATAGAGATTGGATTGAGAGACTTATTGTTTTGGGTATAAATCGCTTATCAGTGGTTGTATTAGACTGGTCTGTAAGTGCACAAAAAGAATGAGTGATAATACCAATCAAAACTTGTGAACATCTAGTGTCTGCCAGCTACAGAGGTCTAGGTTGGTTATATCTGAAAAACTATAATCGTATTTAGTAGTAATCTTGCTCCCATTTTCAAATGGGCCGAACAAGAAACTCAAGAAAAATGTCAAATCAAGAAACAACATCCCCCACCCAATGTAAACAGACAATGGAACAGTCACTGGCAAACCTAGAGGAGAGTCTTCCAAGTGCTACACAAATGCAATTGATAAATATCATTAATGAAAAATGTGAAAATATAAAGAAAGAGATAATGGAGGAAGCCATAGCTGAACAAGGGGAAACCATAAACAAGGTGATAAGTGAAAAAGAAGAAGCCATAAAGGAGGCCATAATAAAGGTTTTTCAAAGAAAGATGGATGAATTCATAGAATCCACAAGTAAAAACGTGACCAAACTCCAGCAAATGTCCAAAGAAAATAAAGCTACTGAGCTAACCACTCAAAAGGAAATCAAGGAGATAAAGAAATCCATACATGATCTAAAACAAGAGATGCAAGGCATCAAAAGTGAGCAATTAGAAGCAAGGGAGATGAAAAATAAAGTAGATAGCTTTGATAGCAGGATAGACAATGCAGAGGAGAGAATTTTCGGGGCTGAAGATAATTTAGGCAGTATAGAGAAAGAACAGAAAATGAGTCAATCTAAATCTAGGATAATTGAGATAGCGCTTCAGGAGGTCCAAGATACAATTAGGAAGCCTAATTTAAGGCTAACTGGTATTGAGGAGGGCGTGGAGAAAGAGCTCAATGGTATTGGAAATATACTTCAGGGAATCATCTCAGAGAATTTCCCAAATATCCAGAAGGGCAGGCCTATCCAGATACGAGAAGCTTTTAGAACCCCAAACAGACCTGACCAGAAAAGAACATCTCACCGCCACATTGTGATCCGAACTGGATCAATAGAAACGAAAGGAAAGATCCTAAAGGCAGCCAGGGAAAAAGGATCAGTAACCTATAAAGGCAAACCAATCAGAATAACCCCAGATTTCTCAGCAGAGACCATGCAAGCAAGAAGTGACTGGAAGCATATATGTCATGCCCTTAAATCAAATAACTACCAACCAAGAATATTGTAGCCAGCTAAGCTCTCATTCATAACTGAGGGAACAATAAAAACATTCCATTCCAGGGAAAAGCTGCAACAATATGTCGAAACAAAACCAACACTACAGAGAATTCTCAAAGATGCTCTATACATAGAAAACCAAAATAAATGCAATATAGGGAAAGAAATGGCACCTAAACAGCATACCATCTAAGGACCACAAGAACTGTCAAGACACAGGCCCTACTAAAAGCTTTTCAAAATGTTAGGAACTAATAAATATCTCTCAATCCTAACTCCCCATATCAATGGACTTAGTTCTCCAATTAAACTGCATAGGCTGTCTAGTTGGATCAAAAAGCAAGAGCCATCGTTCTGCTGTCTTCAAGAGACACATCTTACCCCAAATCAATCATCTTTTGAAAGTGAGAGGTTGGAATAAACTCTATCAAGCTAACTGCCCCCATAAACAGGCTGGAGTTGCCATCCTCATATCAGATACAATAGACTTCAAACTAAAATTAGTAAGAAAAGACAAAGAAGGTTACTACATACTACTAAAGGGATCTTTCCTCCAGGAAGACATAACGATCCTAAATATTTACACACCCAATCCCGGAGCTCCAAACTTCATCAAGCAAACTTTACTTACACTGAATCCATACATAGATCGAAATACAGTGATTGTTGGTGAGTTTAACAAACCACTCTCACCTATGGACAGATCAACAAGGCAAAACTCAACAGAGAATCCTGAGAACTGAAAAACTATATAGACCAACTAGATCTAACAGACATCTGCAGAATATTCCACCCAGTAACAACACAATATACGTTTTTCTCAGCAGCACATGGAACATTTTCCATAATAGACCACATCTTAGGCCATAAAACAAACCTGGACAGATTCAGAAACACTGAAATTATTCCATGCACACTCTCAGACCATAAAGGCACCAAATTGGAGCTGAACACATATCTCCACCAACGAAAACCCTGTAACTCATGGAGACTGAACAACACATTGTTGAATCAAAAACAATGGGTAATCGAAGAGATCAGAACAGATATCCAACTGTTTATGAAATTTAACCATAAGGAGCACACAAATATCAACTCCTTAGGGACACAACAAAGGCAGTACTCAGAGGAAAATTTATAGTGCTGAGTGCCTACAACAGCAAGTTGGAAAAATGGCAAACCAACTAGTTAATGTCTCACTTTAACCTCCTGGAAAAAGAGCAACAAACCAACCCTAAACCCATTAGGAGAGAGCAAATTATTAAAATCAAAGCAAAATTAAATGATTTGGAATAAAAAAAACCTATAGAAAGAATCAACAAAACAAGGAGTTGGTTCTTTGAAAGAATTAACAAATTTGACAAGCCCTTAGCAAATCCTACCAAAAAAACAAGAGAGCAAATCGAAATAAACAAAATCGCAGATGAAAATGGTAATATCACGACAGAAATTACCAAGATCCAGAATATCATGAGGGAATACTTCTCAAACCTTTACGCCAACAAATTTGAGAACCTAGAAGAAATGGATGAATTCCTAGACAATATTAACATACCCACACTGAACCAAGAAGAGCTAACCCAAATCAACAGGCCTATTTCAAGCTCTGAAATAGAAATGGAAATTAGACAACTTCCACTTAAAAAGAGCCCAGGGCCAGATGGATTCACAGCTGAATTCTATAAGGTCTTCAAAGCAGAGCTCACACCAATACTCCTCAAGCTCTTCAACGAAATTGAAAATTAGGTTGTTTACCAAACTCATTCTGTGAAGCCAGTATATCCCTCATCCCCAAACCAGACAGAGATTCATCAAAGAAAGAGAACTATAGACCCATTCCTTTGATGAACATCGATGCAAAACTTCTCAACAAAATACAGGCCAACCGTCTACAACAGCTCATCAAAAAATTATACACTATGATGAAACTGGATTCATCACAGGGAGGCAAAGCTGGTTCAACATACACAAATCAATTAGTATAATTCAACACATCAACAGGAGCAAGGACAAAAATCACATGATTGTCTCAATAGATGCGGAAAAGGCATATGACAAGATCCAAAACCCCTTTATGTTAAAAGATGTGGAGAAACTAGGACTCCATGGAACATTTCTCAATGTAATAAAGGCTGTGTATGAGAAACCCACTGCTAGTATTATATTTAATGGTGAAAATCTAAAGCCATTCCCTCTAAAATCAAGAACGAGACAAGGATGCCCACTCTCTCCACTCCTTTCTAACATAGTACTAAATTTCCTAGGCAGTGCAATAAGGCAAGAAGCAAGCATAAAGGGATCCAAGTAGGAAAAAAGGAAATAAAACTATCCCTCTTTGCAGATGACATGTTTCTGTATTTACAGAATCCTATAGACTCTAGTCCCAAGCTCCTTGAACTGATTCAAAGCTTTGGAAGGGTAGCAGGCCATAAAATCAACCCTAACAAAACAACTGCCTTCCTTTACGCCAACAGTTAGAGGAACGAGGCAATAATCAGGAAAGAAACTCCTTTCACAATAGCCTCGAAGAAAATAATGTACCTAGGAATTAGCTTAACTAAGAATGTAAAGGACCGTTTAAATGAAAACTTTAAAACCCTAAAAAAGGAAGTTAAAGCAGAACTAAGGAAATGGAAAAACCTCCCATGCTCCTGGATTGGAAGAATCAACATTGTGAAAATGACAATCTTGCCAAGGGCTATCTACAAATTCAATGCAATACCCATCAACATCCCAATGTCATGCTTTAAAGAAATAGAAGGGGCAATTCAAAATTTCATATGGAATAATAAGCAAAAACATTTCTTAGCAGAAAGAACAGCGCTGGAGGAATTTCAATTCCAAACTTTAGACTCTATTACAGAGCTATAATTCTCAAAACAGCTTGATCCTGGCACAAGAACATGCCTGAAGTCCAATGGAATAGAACTGCGGACCCAGATATTAAACCACAGACCTATGGCCCCCTAATCTTTGACAAGGGAGCCAAAAAAATAGAATGGAAGAAAGATAGCCTCTTCAACAAGTTGTGCTGGCAGAACTGGTTAAGCAGCTGCAGAAAAATAAAGTTGGATCCTACTTTGTCAACTTGCACTAGAATTAACTCCAAATGGAACAAAGACCTGGAGGTAAAACTGACACACTGAAAAGTTTACAGGAAGGAATAGGAGATACACTAGGCCTCCTTGGCACAGGTTGAAACTTTCTTAATAATGACCAAGAATCACAACAAATCAGAGAAAGGCTGGATAAGTGGGACTTCATTAAACTGCAGAGCTTTTGTATGGCAACGATATAGCTAGTAAAATAATCGGGAAGCCTACAGAGTGGGAGAAGATCTTCACCAACCAAACAACGGAAAAGGCCTCATATCTAAAACATATCAGGAACTCAAAAAATTGAATCACTCCAAAACTAACCTCCAAAGTAACACCCATTCCATTAAAAAATGGGCCAAAGTCGTAAAGAGAGTCTTCTCTGAAGAAGAAACAAAAATGGCCTATAGACACATGAAGAAATGCTCAACATCTCTGGTCATAAAAGAATTGCATATCAAAAGAACTCTAAGATTCCACCTCACTCCACTTAGAATGGCCAGGATCAGGAAAACGAATGACAACAGATGCTGGAGGGGATGTGGCCAGGAGGGATCACTACTACACTGTTGGTGGGAGTGCAAACTCGTTCAACCACTATGGAAAGCAGTGTGGCAGTGCCTCAAAAGACTAAACATAGAACTCCCCTATGACCCAGCAATTCCACTACTTGGCATTTACCCAACAATCCAGAAACAAGGGCATACAAAACCCACTAGCACAACAATGTTCATTGCAGCACTATTCACCATAGCAAAGATATGGAACCAACCCAGATGTCCCTCAGTTGATGAGTGGATCAATAAGTTGTGGTATTTGTACACAATGGAATTCTATGCTGCTGTCAGAAAGAATGACATCGCCCCATTTGTTAGGAAATGGAAAGTCTTAGAACAAATCATATTAAATGAAGTAAGCCAGACTCAAAGGAACTTAGGCTCAGTGGTTTCCCTCATTCGTCATAATCAGTAGAAACCTTGGGCTCTACTAGCAGAGATTTGCAATAGAGCAAAAGGCCATATATAAGGCCATATAATGTGAAGCTAATTGAAAAGACCTCCAGGATATTGAAACAAAAGCCATATAATGAATGATTGTTGTCCTTAATGTACTATGTTGTTTCTCATCTCCTTTGCTGTCCCTTGGTTATCCCATATTGGTATAGTGTCTCACTTTGTTATCTGATATATTGAATTTATTTGTATTTGGATATTTGATATTTGATAGGGAAGGGTGGGAAACCAAGACGGGTGGGGGGTGTGGGGTTGGAGGGAAATGGGTACCAAGACATGTGAAAGGGTATCAATATATGTGAATTAATGCACCTTCTACCTGGCAAATATCATGTAACCCTTTTACTAATTACAATAAAAAATGAAAAAAAAGAGAGTTGTAGTGTGTGGGGAGGATGATGGGGTCAAATACGTTTCTTCTTAGAAATTTACCTCATCTGGTTGCCCTGGATTTTCCTGGCCTTCTTCTTAGAGAAAGGCCTGTTATACTGGATTTGTGGCTTGGCAAAGATCTAGCATGTACATCTTCGAGTAAGACATCCACAACTTCCATGCCTGAGACTCGAGTTTCCAGACCTTTGGCAACAGCACAGCAACATCTTTCTTCCTCTTGAGCCACAGGCCAAGTGAGCTGGCTTGAGCTGGTTGTTAGTTACAGTGGCTTGGTTACCAGGGTTCCATATTCTGTTCCATTGTGAGGGAGGCAGAGTCACCTTTCAGGGCCCAATGACCAAAGATACTTGCTCACAGAAGACCTCACCAAAGACATACTAGAGGCTGAATGTCTCCTCCAATCTCACAATATACATGTGGATGTAGTAAAGAGCACACCTTATTTGTCCATTCCCAATGTCTTCCACTAGGCCCAACTACCAGCCTGGTCTCAGGCTCAAGGAGCCTTTCTTAGGTAAGATCCAAACTTAAGGGTCAATATTGCCCTCATCCTTTACAAAACATTTGCTTCACAGTGCCTTCTCTGCCTGCATTTTGTCCCTGGTCGAATTTTTTTTGTTTTTGCTAGTCTTGGGACTTGACCTCAGAGTGTGAACATTGTTCTTGGGCTTTCTTTAGGCTTTAGCTGTCCCACCGAGCCACAGCACCACTTGCAGCGTTTTCTATGTATGTGGTAATGAGGAATCAAACCTGAGTCTTTTTGCGTGGTAGCCAAGGACTCTACGACTAGGTCAAACACACAGGGCATCTTGCACATATTTTTCACGTCAATCTACTCGGATATTATTAGGTTTTTTATCCTAATCAATTTTTTCCTGATGATTAGCTTTGCTGTCATGTGTAAAAAATGCAAGAGGGAAAAACACAGAAGAATTAGTGAAATTTAAAAAAAAGCATTACACACATAGATAAGTGTTCATTCTTTGTAGGAGAAAGGATATTTTGATATGATGATGATGACTTTATAATTTCTAAGTCAGGGTTGAGAGTTTGGCATAGTGGTAGAGTGCTTGCCTAGCATCCATGAAGATCTGGGTTTGATTGCTCAGTATCACATAGATAGAAAATCTAGATGTGGCACTGTGGCTCAAGTGGCAGAGGGCTAGACTTGAGAAAACCCTAGGACAGTGCTCAGGCCCTGAATTCCAGCCCCAAGACTGGCAGAAAGATAAAAGAAAATAAAAATGCCTTTTACGAGAAATTCACTCATAGCATTGGCTTCTGAAATCTTCGCTTCTGCATCTTGTGAAATACCCCTGTCCCTCAATGTAGACAAGAAAAACAGATCCATCCCATGGTCCACTGTGAGGCCACTGGTTGGGCTAAGAGCTAGTCGTGCAGCAACACATAAGTTTTATTCTAATATTTTCCAAACTTTGTACTCAAATATGCTACCTACTTACCAACTTTGGTCAGTTATCCTTATGCTATACCTTTTCTTCATTACTACAATATTCTTACACTCCTACATTAATCCTCTTGTACCTCCCCTGACCTCTCTCATTCTTTTTTTTCTATCTCTGGAACTCTGCTCCTCTTTCAACCCTTATACTGCACGGATCTACACTTGATGGCTGTTGAGCAATATTGTATATGTAGGTGGTTAATTATTCTCTAGGCTCAGAGGGACTTAAAGACAATAGAGATTGGATTGAGAGGCTTATTGTGTTAGTTATAAATCGCTTATCAGTGGTTGTATTAGACTGGTCTGTAAGTGCACAAAAAGAAGGAGTGATAATACCAATCCAAACTTGTGAACATCTAGTGTCTGCCAGCTACAGAGGTCTAGGTTGGTTATATCTGAAAAACTATAATCGTATTTAGTAGTAATCTTGCTCCCATTTTCAAATGGGCAGAACAAGAAACTCAAGAAAAATGTCAAATCAAGAAACAAAATCCCCCACCCAATGTAAACAGACAATGGAACAGTCACTGGCAAACCTAGAGGAGAGTCTTCCAAGTGCTACACAAATGCAATTGATAAACATCATTAAGGGAAAATGTGAAAATATAAAGAAAGAGATAATGGAGGAAGCCATAGCTGAACAAGAGGAAAGCATAAACAAGGTGATAATGAAAAAGAAGAAGCCATAAAGAAGGCCATAATATAGGTTTTTCAAAGAAAGATGGATGAATTCATAGAATCAAGAAATAAAAACGTGACCAAACTCCAGCAAATGTCCAAAGAAAATAAAGCTACTGAGCTAACCACTGAAAAGGAAATCAAGGAGATAAAGAAATCCATACATGATCTAAAACAAGAGATGCAAGGCATGAAAAGTGAGCAATTAGAAGCAAGGGCGATGAAAAATAAAGTAGATAGCTTTGATAGCAGGTTAGACAATGCAGAGGAGAGAATTTCTGGGGCTGAAGATAATTTAGTTATTATAGAGAAAGAACAGAAAATGAGTAATCCAAATCTAGGAAAATTGAGAGAGCGCTTCAGGAGGTCCAAGATACAATTAGGAAGCCTAATTTAAGGCTAGTTGGTATTGAGGAGGGCGTGGAGAAAGAGGTCAATGGTATTGGAAATATACTTCAGGGAATCATCTCAGAGAATTTCCCAAATATCCAGAAGGGCAGGCCCATCCAGATACGAGAAGCTTTTAGAACCCCAAACAGACCTGACCAGAAAAGAACATCCCACCGCCACATTGTGATCCGAACTGGATCAATAGAAACGAAAGGAAAGATCCTAAAGGCAGCCAGGGAAAAGGGATCAGTAACCTATAAAGGCAAACCAATCAGAATAACCCCAGATTTCTCAGCAGAGACCATGCAAGCACGAAGTGACTGGAAGCATATATGTCATGCCCTTAAATCAAATAATTACCAACCAAGAATATTGTAGCCAGCTAAGCTCTCATTCATAACTGAGGGAACAATAAAAACATTCCATTCCAGGGAAAAGCTGCAACAATATGTCAAAACAAAACCAACACTACAGAGAATTCTCAAAGTTGCTCTATACATAGAAAACCAAAATAAATGCAATATAGGGAAAGAAATGGCACCTAAACAGCATACCATCTAAGGACCATAAGAACTGTCAAGACACAGGCCCTACTAAAAGCTTTTCAAAATGTTAGGAACTAATAAATATCTCTCAATCCTAACTCCCCATATCAATGGATTTAGTTCTCCAATTAAACTGCATAGGCTGTCTAGTTGGATCAAAACGCAAGAGCCATCGTTCTGCTGTCTTGAAGAGACACATCTTACCCCAAAACAATCATCTTTTGAAAGTGAGAGATTGGAATAAACTCTATCAAGCTAACTGCCCCCATAAACTGGCTGGAGTTGCCATCCTCATATCAGATAAAATAGACTTCAAACTAAAATTACTAAGAAAAGACAAAGAAGGTTACTACATACTACTAAAGGGATCTTTCCTCCAGGAAGACATAACGATCCTAAATATTTACACACCCAATCCCGGAGCTCCAAACTTCATCAAGCAAACTTTACTTACACTGAATCCATACATAGATCGAAATACAGTGATTGTTGGTGAGTTTAACAAACCACTCTCACCTATGGACAGATCAACAAGGCAAAACTCAACAGAGAAACCTGAGAACTGAAAAACTATATAGACCAACTAGATCTAACAGACATCTGCAGAATATTCCACCCAGTAACAACACAATATACGTTTTTCTCAGCAGCACATGGAACATTTTCCATAATAGACCACATCTTAGGCCATAAAACAAACCTGGACAGATTCAGAAACACTGAAATTATTCCATGCACACTCTCAGACCATAAAGGCATCAAATTGGAGCTGAACACATATCTCCACCAACGAAAACCCTGTAACTCATGGAGACTGAACAACACATTGTTGAATCAAAAACAATGGGTAATCGAAGAGATCAGAACAGATATCCAACTGTTTATGAAATTTAACAATAAGGAGCACACAAATATCAACTCCTTAGAGACACAACAAAGGCAGTACTCAGAGGAAAATTTATAGTGCTGAGTGCCTACAACAGCAAGTTGGAAAAATGGCAAACCAACTAGTTAATGTCTCACTTTAGCCTCCTGGAAAAAAAGCAACAAACCAACCCTAAACGAATTAGGAGAATGCAAATTATTAAAATCAAAGCAGAATTAAATGATTTGGGATAAAAAAAACCTATAGAAAGAATCAACAAAACAAGGAGTTGGTTCTTTGAAAGAATTAACAAATTAGACAAGCCCTTAGCAAATGCTACCAAAAAAACAAGAGAGCATATCGAAATAAACAAAATCGCAGATGAAAATGGTAATATCACGACAGAAATTACCAAGATCCAGAATATCATGAGGGAATACTTCTCAAACCTTTACGCCAACAAATTTGAGAATCTAGAAGAAATGGATGAATTTCTAGACAATATTAACATACCCACACTGAACGAAGAAGAGCTAACCCAAATCAACAGGCCTATTTCAAGCTCTGAAATAGAAATGGAAATTAGACAACTTCCACTTAAAAAGAGCCCAGGGCCAGATGGATTCACAGCTGAATTCTATAAGGTCTTCAAAGCAGAGCTCACACCAATACTCCTCAAGCTCTTCAACGAAATTGAAAATGAAGGTTCTTTACCAAACTCATTCTGTGAAGCCAGTATATCCCTCATCCCCAAACCAGACAGAGATTCATCAAAGAAAGAGAACTATAGACCTATATCCTTGATGAACATCGATGCAAAACTTCTCAACAAAATACTGGCCATCCGTCTACAACAACTCATCAAAAAATTATACACTATGATGAAACTGGATTCATCACAGGGAGGCAAAGCTGGTTCAACATACACAAATCAATTAATATAATTCAACACATCAACAGGAGAAAGGACAAAAATCACATGATTGTCTCAATAGATGCGGAAAAGGCATTTGACAAGATCCAAAACCCCTTTATGTTAAAAGATGTGGAGAAACTAGGACTCCATGGAACATTTCTCAATGTAATAAAGGCTGTGTATGAGAAACCCACTGCTAGTACTATACTTAATGGTGAAAATCTAAAGCCATTCCCTCTAAAATGAGGAACGAGGCAACGATGCCCACTCTCTCCACTCCTTTTTAACATAGTAGTAGAATTCCTAGGCAGTGCAATAAGGCAAGAAGCAAGCATAAAGGGGATCCAAGTAGGGAAAGAGGAAATAAAACTATCCCTCTTTGCAGATTGTAGGGAGCCGGGACAAACGCCATTATAAGATGGCACCCGTTTCCTGACTCCTTAGAGGTAAACAACTCCATATAAGGCAATGCTGTGCTCGACTACGTGTCCTAAGTTATGCGCATGCGCGAATCACATGATGATCCCTGGCCAATCCCGCGGCACCTCTTTGTGGCAGTAGGGCGGCAGCCAATGGTGGAGCGACCCGTGTTCCTGTTCCCTATATAAGCAGCTGCTTTTTGATGCCTCGCCCCTTTCGCTTCCTGCTCCCCCTTCAATCAAAAGGCTCTCCAATAAAGTATGATTTGAGAAGAAGCCTCTAGTGGTGGTCGTTCTTCCTCGCTGGTCGAGGAGCTCGCCGCAACTGGTGCCGAGACCCGGGACCCTGGGAAGACAGTACGACAAGCGAGGGACCGAGGAGGATTCAGAACTCGACATACGGAGAGGAGACGTCGGTAAGTATCAGCCTGATCACCTGAGATCCCCAGGTATGCTGTTTTTTGGGGTACAATTCTGGGTGCTTGCTGTTGTCCTTCCTTTGTGGGTGCTGCTGGTGTGTTTTTGTTGCATTTGTCTGCGTTGCGGCAACTCAGAGATTGTGAAGGAAATCAGTAGGACATTGATGAAGCACCAGGATAGTCTCTCCGAGGCAGAATCAAATGGGGAGGAAAAGGGTAGGCCAAAAAGAAAAGGGAAAGAAAATAAAGAAAAGAGACGTTATGTCAAAGAACAGAGGGTGGACGCACCCTACCAAGATACCGTGCAGGAGGGTGATAAGGAGGACCAAGTCATAAGAGCAATGGAGCCGCTCCCCGGGCAGCTTTACCCGGATCTAGACAGGTTTCAACATTTACAAATAAGGGAGTCTAGAGATGAGGAGCTAAACGATTCAAATGAGGAATTAAACAGCTCAGATGAGGAAGTGACTAACAATTCAGATGAGGAACAGGACCTGAAAGAGGGAGAAGGCTTGGAGGTGGCGGTTGCTAGGTATGAGGAGGGTAGGTATGGAGTTCGACGACCTCTTCTGGCCGGAGTGTCTAAAGGAAATAAGCAAGAGAGAATCATGCCCTCTGCGCCCCCGCCCTATCCTGTGGCACCGGGAAAATGTCATTTCATAAAAGGAAGCACTTGGTCCCGCCTGGCAGCTGCGTTCCCAGTTTTTGAGAACCCAGTTACTCAGGAGAGGACCTTTGAACCAGTCTCCTATAAACAGTTAAAGGATTTGATGGAGGCAGTACGTAATTATGGAGTTACGGCCAGTTATACCACTGCCTTGCTTAGAAGACTAACTGTTAATGCTATGACACCTAATGATTGGTATGAGGTCACGCGGACATGCCTCAATCATGGACAGTTCCTTGACTTCAGGTCTATAGTTATGGACAGAGCTCAGGCTCAATATAGAGTAAATGTACAAGAAGGGCGGCCCGAGTGGACCGTGGACATGCTCCTAGGGCAAGGACAATGGGCTGCCGATCAGACAAATTTCCCCTGGGATGCTTATAAACAAATAAATGAGGTTTTTTACAAGTCCTGGAGGGCAATCCCAAACAAAGGCCAGGTCACTGGCAGCCTCACCAAAGTTACTCAAGCAGTCACGGAGCCATTCTCCGATTTTGTGGCCCGTGTGCTCGAAACGGCGGAGCGCGTTTTTGGAAATCTTGAAGTCTTTATGCCAGTTGTCCAACAAATTATTTTTGAGCAAAGTACAAAGGAATGTCAGAGAGCTATTGTGTCGGTCAAGGAAAAGGGCCTGGAAGCATGGGTAAAAGCCTGCAGGGAAATAGGGGGGCCATTAACTAATGCAGGCCTAGCTGCAGCTATACTGTCAGCCACCCGAGCGGCCAAGGACTCTAAAGGTAAAGGATGCTTCAAATGTGGCCAACTTGGACACTTTAAACACCAGTGTCCCAGAACTGCTCCCCAGGGTCCTCAGGGAGTTCAAAAGATGCCAGGAACATGTCCTAGGTGCAAGAAGGGAAAACATTGGGCCAATGAATGCAGGTCAGTAAAAGATATTAATGGACAGCCCATTCCTTCTCTTAGTGCAGGCCAGGAGCCAAAAAACGGGACAAGGGGCCCCCGTCCCCAGGGCACTCAAATTTATGGGGCACTTCAGACTCCGGCACCTGTTTCCAGCCTACAGCAGCCAGTTCGGCCAGGCTCCGCAGGGTTGGACCTCTGTGCCTCCTCCGGATTGGTCTTAACTCCAGCCATGGGCGTACAAATATTGGATACTAATGTAACTGGACCATTAGAAAGAGGCACGGTGGGATTGGTGTTAGGGCGCTCCTCCTCCACCTTAAAAGGACTAATAATTTTCCCGGGCGTTATAGATTCTGACTATTCAGGAGTAATCAAGGTTTTGTGCCACTCCCCTTACGGAGTAATCTCTATAGCCCCGGGAGATAGGATTGCCCAGCTTTTAATTTTACCTTCAAAACATGAAAACTTTCTTTCACTACAAAAGGAAAGGGGAGCCGCAGGCTTAGGCTCCACAGGGATTGATCTTGTATGCCTGTCGATGGAATTGGACCAGAGACCCATGCTATCCCTACAAATAGAGGGAAAGTCCTTTCTTGGCCTGGTAGATACCGGAGCCGATCGGAGCATTATTCAATCAAAGGCCTGGCCCAAGCAGTGGACATTACAAAAATCTTCTCAAACTTTACAAGGACTTGGATATGCTAATACTCCCTGTGTCAGTGCTAAAGAGTTAGTGTGGAGAACTGAAGAAGGCCAACAGGGGACAATCCAACCGTTTGTAATCGACGTCCCTGTCAATCTTTGGGGACGGGATGTGCAACAACAATTAAAACTTAAACTGACTAATAATTATTCAAAAGTTAGTCAAAACATCATGAAATAGCAGGGATATGTTCCAACTCAAGGGCTTGGCAGATGTCTTCAGGGACGCCAGGAACCCGTTGAGCCTGTTGCAAAATTTAATAGGAAAGGATTGGGTTTTTCCTAGGGGCCACTGAAACAAAAGCTTCCAACAATAATGCGGTACCCATACCCTGGTTGACTCAGAAATCGGTGTGGGTCCCCCAGTGGCCCCTTTCACAAGAAAAATTGGAAGCTGCAAAAAATTTAGTTGAGGAACAGTTAAAATTGGGACACGTTGAGCCCTCTGTATCTCCCTGGAACACACCCATTTTTATTATTAAAAAGGCTTCTGGCAAGTGCAGATTGTTACATGACTTAAGGGCAGTAAACGCGCAAATGCAGGTCATGGGACCAGTCCAGAGAGGACTTCCTCTACTTTCGGCGCTGCCCCGAGATTGGCCTGTGTTGACCTTAGACATTAAAGATTGCTTCTTCTCAATACCCCTTTGCCCTGAGGATAGAGAACGTTTTGCCTTTACGTTGCCCTCTGTTAATCATGAACAGCCAGATGTCCGGTATCAGTGGAAGGTCTTGCCGCAAGGCATGGCTAATAGCCCGACTATTTGTCAACTGTTTGTGGATTCGGCCCTGCTGTCAGTTAGACAGGAGTTTCCCCTGGTAAAAATCATTCATTATATGGATGATATCCTGCTAGCTGCTTCCTCTCTTGAGGTACTTCAGAGAGCCTATCAACAGGTGGTTTCCCTATTTGAACAGAGAGGGCTTATTATTGCCCCTGATAAAGTACAACAATCCAAGGTGGTAAAATTCTTAGGCGCCATTGTTACTCCTGCCTTTATTCGACCTCAAAAAATTTCTATTCGGACTGCCCACTTAAAGACACTCAATGATTTTCAACAACTCTTGGGAGACATCAACTGGAACCGGGGATATTTAAACATTCCTCGAGCAGAATTACTGCCTTTATTTTCCATTTTGGAAGGTAACCCGGATGTAACATCTACACGAAAACTTATCCCACAGGCTTTTGCGGCCCTAAAAAGGATTGAAGGGGCAATAATTAAGGCTCAAGTGTGTCGTTATAATCCAGGTCATTTACTTATGTTGTGTATTTTAAAGACAAAGAATTATCCTACAGGGGTCTTATGGCAGGACGGCCCTCTGTGGTGGCTTCATGGTAATTCTCTTGGAGCAAGAACTGTTCAATATTTTCCTGAGCTTGTTGCAACTCAAGCCCTATTGGGCCTAAAGTATTGTTTGATGCATTTTGCTAAAATACCCGATAAATTAATTATTCCCTATACCAGGAATCAGGTGGAAACTTTGGCTGCCACTGTGGATATATGGGCAATTTTATTATGTGCCTTTCCCAATATTATTGATAGCCATTATCCCAAGCATCCCCTGTTTGCCTTTGTAGAGAGAAATTTGGTTTATTTTCCCATTATTACCTCTAAGAAGCCTTTGGTTACAGCCTTGACTATTTATACTGATGGGTCAAAAACTGGTCAGGGTGCCTTTGTGGTGGAAGGTCAAAATCCAGTCGTGTTATATTTTCTACCGGATGTTCCCCAGGTCACGGAGTGCCTGGTGGTTCTAGAGGTGTTTAAAAGATTTGAAGAGCCCTTTAATCTTTTTTCTGATTCACAATATGTTGTTAATGCTGTTATTTCTCTTGAAGTGGCCACCTCAATTAGGCAGGCCAGCATGGTTTCTAACATATTATTACAGATTCAATCCCTTATTTTGGCAAGAAAGAATCCCTTTTATATAGGGCACATGAGAGCTCATACCTTGTTGCCATGTCCCATGGCTAAGGCTAATGCCCAGGTACATCAGGCAATTAGGGCCATGGTTTTGACAGCTATTGATTCTGTAGAATCAGCAAAAACTTTTCATCAGTTATATCATGTACCTGCTAATACTCTTAGAATAAAATTTAATATAACCAGACATGAAGCACGAAATATTGTTAAAGCCTGTCAGTCTTGTGTGATTTTTCTCCCCTCTCCTAATGTGGGGATAAACCCTAGAGGCTTAAAACCAAATGCCCTGTGGCAAATGGATGTTACTCATTTAGCGGAATTTGGAAAATTAAAATATTTACATGTCTCAGTGGATACCTATTCTGGCATAGTACATGCCAAGCCCTTGACAGGAGAAAAGGTTTCCCATGTAAAAGTACATTGTTTAGAAGCCTGGGCGGCCTGGGGAAAACCCCTTCACTTAAAAACTGATAATGGCCCTGCCTATACTTCTCATGGTTTCCGCGCCTTTTGTGCGCAAATGCAAGTAGCCCATACAACAGGATTACCATACAATCCGCAAGGACAAGGAATTGTGGAAAGAACCAACAAAAATTAAAAGAAATACTTCAAAAACAAAAAGGGGGAATTGCGGAAGGAGCATCTCCCAGGGAAAGACTTTCCCTTGCACTTTTTATTTTAAATTTTTTAATTTTAAATAGTGATGATAAGTCAGCAGCAGATAGACATGCTGCCCAAAACCCTAAAATTATAACTGAGATGGTTAAATGGAAGGATGTTATTACAAATACTTGGTGCGGACTGGATCCCGTAGTAAGGAGATCCAGGGGAGCTGTTTGTGTTTTTCCACAGGAGCAGGAAACACCGCTTTGGGTCCCATTGCGATTGACGCGAAAGGTGGAAGGAGAACCCGAGAAAGGCACTGACGATGAAGATGATTCTCATGTTGGTGGTAATACTAGCAGATCCAGTGATGGCCCAGGAGAGGATTTTTTGGTCGCTGATGAAGACCTTTCCAATACCGATGCCTGTGAAGCATGACGCTCGTGTTTTCCTGTATCTGTTCACGACCAATTCATCATTGCAGTTACCTTTTCTTCCCATGGACAGACAGTTGGACAATTATACGTTGCCGATGTCTTTATACCGCTAATCTGTCAAGGCAGTTGGGTCAGATGTTAACTGGACAATGGTCAAATGATTTTGAAAACCTTACAAGCCAATTGAGATATGAAATTATGATTGTTAATTCAACCAGGGTAAATGTGGCCCCTTTTCGCGAAAATTACTGATTGGATATTACAGGCGTCCTCCTGGGTAAAAGAATGGGCTGGAAGTTTAGCCTTATTGGGATTAATGATGTGTGGGTTGGGGATTTTGTTTTGGATGCTATATAAAATGAGTTATAAATGAAAAAGAGATAATGCTATTATAAAACAAGCTTTTGCAGCATTAGAAATGCATGACTCCCCCCAAGTTTGGTTAAGTATGCTTGAAAAGAAAAGGATGTGTGGTCTGCCTATGGTTGGTCTGTCGCCTGCAAGCCCAAACACAGAGGGATAAGGTAATGATTTTCACAAACATTAGCCGCCTTGGAAGTTGGATCCTCACCCCAAAATATGGCTTTCAGCCTTAAAGGGCAATTGAGCCTTATTTTTCTGCATAGCCTTTGCACCCCGGGGGACAAGATCCCATTGTACAGGGACAGGTATGCAGCTTAAGATCTGGAGCAAACATGATGCGAGGCGTATGCACTGCACTTGGGAAAAGGGAGATGTCTTTTCTCGAGAAGAGCACGTCTGTTTGCATGTGGGTAGATGCCAAAATTTCCCACCTCTGAAAAAAGGGCATCGGACTGGCGGGTCACCCTCTGGGAAAGAGCCTGGAGAGGAGGCCTTGCATTGTCCTTATTCTCTTCAGAGAACAAACCTCTACTCTTGCCTGATGCTCAAAACAAAAAGGGGGAGCTGTAGGGAGCCGGGACAAACGCCATTATAAGATGGCACCCGTTTCCTGACTCCTTAGAGGTAAACAACTTCATATAAGGCAATGCTGTACTCGAATACGTGTCCAAAGTTATGCGCATACGCGAATCACATGATGATCCCTGGCCAATCCCGCGGCACCTCGTTGTGGCAGTAGGGCGGCAGCCAATGGTGGAGCGACCCGTGTTCCTGTTCCCTATATAAGCAGCTGCATTTGGATGCCTCGCCCCTTTCGCTTCCTGCTCCCCCTTCAATCAAAAGGCTCTCCAATAAAGTATGATTTGAGAAGAATCCTCGAGTGGTGGTCGTTCTTCCTCGCTGGTCGAGGAGCTCGCCGCACAGATAACAAGATTCTGTATTTAAAGAATCATATAGACTCTAGTCCCAAGCTCCTTGAGCTGATTCAAAGCTTTGGAAGGGTAGCAGGCCATAACATCAACCCTCACAAATCAACTGCATTCCTTTACGCCAACAGTGAGAGGAACGAGGCAATAATCAGGAAAGAAACTCCTTTCACAATAGCCTCAAAGAAAATAAAGTACCTAGGAATTAGCTTAACTAAGAATGTAAAGGACCGTTTAGATGAAAACTTTAAAACCCTAAAAAAGGAAATTAAAGCAGAACTAAAGAAATGGAAAAAACTCCCATGCTCCTGGAATGGAAGAATCAGCATTGTGAAAATGACAATCTTGCCAAGGGCTATCTACAAATTCAGTGCAATACCCATCAACATCCCAATGTCATTCTTTAAAGAAATAGAAGAGGCAATTCAAAATTTCATATGGAATAATAAAAGACCCCGTAAGCAAAAACACTTCTTAGCAGAAAGAACAGCACTGGAGGAATTTCAATTCCAAACTTTAGACTCTATTACAGAGCTATAATTCTCAAAACAGCTTGGTACTGGCACAAGAACAGGCCTGAAGTCCAATGCAATAGAACTGCGGACCCAGATATTAAACCACAGACCTATGGCCACCTAATCTTTGACAAGGGAGCCAAAAAAATAGAATGGAAGAAAGATAGCCTCTTCAACAAGTTGTGCTGGCAGAACTGGTTAAGCACCTGCAGAAAACTAAATTTGGATCCTTCTTTGTCACCTTGCACTAGAATTAACTCCAAATGGATCAAAGACCTGGAGGAAAAGGTTACACAGTGAAAAGTTTATAGGAAGGAATAGGAGATACACTAGGCCTCCTTGGCAAGGGTCGAAACTTTCTTAATAAGGACCAAGAATCACAACAAATCAGAGAAAGGCTGGATAAATGGGACTGCATTAAACTGCAGAGCTTTTGTATGGCAACGGATATAGCTAGTAAACTAATCAGGAAGCCTACAGAGTGGGAGAAGATATGCTCCAACCAAACAACGGACAAAGGCCTCATATCTAAAATATATCAACAACTCAAAAAATTGAATCACTCCAAAAGTAACCTCCAAAGTAACACCCATCCCATTAAAAAATGGGCCAAAGACTTAAAGAGAGTCTTCTCTGAAGAAGAAACAAAAATGGCCTATAGACACAGGAAGAAATGCTCAACATCTCTGGTCATAAAAGAAATGCAAATCAAAACAACTCTAAGATTCCACCTCACTCCAGTTAGAATGGCCAGGATCATGAAAACGAATGACAACAGATGCTGGAGGGGATGTGGCCAGGAGGGATCACTACTACACTGTTGGTGGGAGTGCAAACTCGTTCAACCACTAATGAAAGCAGTGTGGCAGTGCCTCAAAAGGCTAAACATAGAACTCCCCTATCACCCAGCAATTCCACTACTTGGCATTTACCCAACAATCCAGAAACAAGGGCATACTAAACCCTCTAGCACAACAATGTTCATTGCAGCGCTATTCACCATAGCAAAGATATGGAACCAACCCAGATGTCCCTCAGTTGATGAGTGGATCAAAAATTTGTGGTATTTGTACACAATGGAATTCTATGCTGCTGTCAGAAAGAATGACATCGCCCCGTTTGTTAGGAAACGGAAAGACTTAGAACAAATCATATTAAGAGAAGTAAGGCATACTCAAAGGAACTTAGGCTCAGTGGTTTCCCTCATTCATCATAATCAGTAGAAACCTTGGGCTCTACTAGCAGAGATTTGCAATACACCAAAAGGCCATATATAAGGCCATGTAATGTGAAGCTAATTGAAAGGACCTCCAGAATATTGAAAGAAAAGCCACATAATGAATGATTGTTGTCCTTAATGTACTATGTTGGCTCTCATCTCCTTTGCTGTCCCTTAGTTATCCCATATTGGTATAGTATCTCACTTTGTTATCTGATATATTGAATTTATTTGTATTTGGATATTTGAAATTTCATAGGGAAGGGGGAAAACCAAGACGAGTGGGCGGTGTGGGGTAGAGGGAAATGGGTACCAAGACATGTGAAAGGGTATCAATGTATGTGAATTAATGCACCTTCTACCTGGCAAATATCATGTAACCCTTTTACTAATTACAATAAAAAAAATTTAAAAAAATGAAAGTGGTAGTGTGTGGGGAGGATGATGGGGTCAAATACATTTCTTCTTAGAAATTTACCGCATCTGGTTGCCCTGGATTTTCCTGGCCTTCTTCTTAGAGAAAGGCCTGTTATACTGGATTTGTGGCTTGGCAAAGATCTAGCATGTACATCTTCGAGTAAGACATCCACAACTTCCATGCCTGAGACTCGACTTTCCTGACCTTTGGCAACAGCACAGCAACATCTTTCTTCCTCCTGAGCCACAGGCCAAGTGAGCTGGCTTGAGCTGGTTGTTAGTTACAGTGGCTTGGTTACCAGGGTTCCATATTCTGTTCCATTGTGAGGGAGGCAGGGTCACCATTCAGGGCCCAATGACTAAAGATCCTTGCTCACAGAAGACCTCACCAAAGACATACTGGAGGCTGAATCTCTCCTTCAATCTCACAATATACATGTGGATGTAGTAAACAGCACACCTTATTTGTCCAATCCCAATATCTTCTACTAGGCCCAACTAACAGTCTGGTCTCAGGGTCAAGGAGCCTTTCTTAGGTAAGATCCAAACTTAAGGGTCAATATTGCCCTCATCCTTTAAAAAACATTTGCTTCACAGTGCCTTCTCTGCCTGCATTTTGCCCCTTGTCGAATTTCTTTGTTTTTGCTAGTCTTTGGACTTGCCTCAGAGTGTGAACATTGTTCCTGGGCTATCTTTAGGCTTTAGCTGTCCCACCGAGCCACAGCACCACTTGCAGCGTTTTCTATGTATGTGGTAATGAGGAATCAAACTTGAGTCTTTTTGCGTGGTAGCCAAGGACTCTACCACTAGGTCAAACACACAGGGCATCTTGCACATATTTTTGACGTCAATCTACTAGGATATTATTAGGTTTCTTTATCCTAATCAATTTTTTCCTGATGATTAGCTTTGCTGTCATGTGTAAAAATGCAAGAGGGAAAAACACAGAAGAATTAGTGAAATTTAAAAAAAAGCATTACACACATAGATAAGTGTTCATTCTTTGTAGGAGAAAGGATATTTTGATATGATGATGATGACTTTATAATTACTATGTCAGGGTTGAGAGTTTGGCATAGTGCTAAATTGCTTGCCTAGCATCCATGAAGATCTGGGTTTGATTGCTCAGTATCACATAGATAGAAAATCTAGATGTGGCACTGTGGCTCAAGTGGCAGAGGGCTAGACTTGAGAAAACCCGAGGACAGTGTTCAGGCCCTGAATTCAAGCCCCAAGACTGGCAGAAAGATAAAAGAATATAAAAATGCTTTTTACGAGCTAATTCACTCACAGCATTTGCTTCTGAAATATTCGCTTCTGCATCTTGTGAAATACCCCTTTCCCTCAACGTAGACAAGACAAACAGATCCTTCCCATGGTCCACTGTGAGGCCACTGGTTGGCCTAAGAGCTAGTTGCAGCAACACATAAGTTTTATTTTAATAATTTCCAAACTTTGTACTCAAATATGCTACCTACTTACCAACTTAGGTCAGTTATCCTTATGCTATACCTTTTCTTCATTACTACAATATTCTTCCACTCCTACATTAATCCTTCTGTACCTCCCCTGACCTCTCTCATTCTTTTTTTCTATCTCTGGACCTCTGCTCGTCTTTCAACCCTTATACTGCACGGATCTACACTTGATGGCTGTTGAGCAACCGTCTACAACAACTCATCAAAAAATTATACACTATGATCAAACTGGATTCATCACAGGGAGGCAAAGCTGGTTCAACATACACAAATCAATTAATATAATTCAACACATCAACAGGAGCAAGGACAAAAATCACATGATTTTCTCAATATTGCGGAAAAGGCATTTGACAAGATCCAAAACCCCTTTATGTTAAAAGATGTGGAGAAACTAGGAATCCATGGAACGTTTCTCAATGTAATAAAGCCTGTGTATGAGAAACCCACTGCCAGTATTATACTTAATGGTGAAAATCTAAAGCCATTCCCTCTAAAATCAGGAACGAGACAAGGATGCCCACTCTCTCCACTCCTTTTTAACATAGTACTAGAATTCCTAGGCAGTGCAATAAGGCAAGAAGCAAGCATAAAGGGGATCCAAGTAGGGAAAGAGGAAATAAAACTATCCCTCTTTGCAGATGACACGATTCTGTATTTAAAGGATCCTATAGACTCTACTCGCAAGCTCCTTGAGCTGATTCAAAGCTTTGGAAGGGTAGCAGGCCATAAAATCAACCCTCACAAATGAACTGCCTTCCTTTACGCCAACAGTGAGAGGAACGAGGCAATAATCAGGAAAGAAACTCCTTTCACAATAGCCTCAAAGAAAATAAAGTACCTAGGAATTAGCTTAATTAAGAATGTAAAGGACCTTTTAGATGAAAACTTTAAAACTCTAAAAAAGGAAATTAAAGCAGAACTAAGGAAATTGAAAAACCTCCCATGCTCCTGGATTGGAAGAATCAGCATTGTGAAAATGACAATCTTGCCAAGGGATATCTACAAATTCAATGCAATACCCATCAACATCCCAATGTCATTCTTTAAAGAAATAGAAGAGGCAATTCAAAATTTCATATGGAATAATAAAGACCTCGTATAGCAAAAACACTTCTTAGCAGAAAGAACAGCCCTGGAGGAATTTCAATTCCAAACTTTAGACTCTATTATAGAGCTATAATTCTCAAAACAGCTTGGTACTGGCAAAAGAACGGGCCTGAAGTCCAATGGAATAGAACTGCGGACTCAGATATTAAACCACTGACCTATGGCCACCTAATCTTTGACAAGGGAGCCAAAAAAATAGAATGGAAGAAAGATAGCCTCTTCAACAAGTTGTGCAGGCAGAACTGGTTAAGCATCTGCAGAAAACTAAAGTTGGATCCTTGTGTATAACCTTGCACTAGAATTAACTCCAAATGGATCAAAGACCTGGAGGTAAAAGCTGACACACTGAAAAGTTTATAGGAAGGAATAGGAGATACACTATGCCTCCTTGGCACAGGTCGAAACTTTCATAATAAGGACCAAGAATCACAACAAATCAGAGAAAGGCTGGATAAGTGGGACTGCATTAAACTGCAGAGCTTTTGTATGGCAACGGATATAGCTAGTAAACTAATCAGGAAGCCTACAGAGTGGGAGAAGATCTTCACCAACCAAACAACGGACAAAGGCCTCATATCTAAAATATATCAACAACTCAAAAAATTGAATCACTCCAAAACTAACCTCCAAAGTAACAGCCATCCAATTAAAAAATGGGGCAAAGACTTAAAGAGACTCTTCTCTGAAGAAGAAACAAAAATGGCCTATAGACACATGAAGAAATGCTCCACATCTCTGGTCATAAAAGAAATGCAAATCAAAACAACTCTAATATTCCACCTCACTCCATTTAGAATGACCAGGATCAGGAAAACGAATGACAACAGATGCTGGAGGGCATGTGGCCAGGAGGGATCACTACTACACTGTTGGTGGGAGTGCAAACTCGTTCAACCACTATGGAAAGCAGTGTGGCAGTGCCTCAAAAGGCTAAACATAGAACTTCCCTATGACCCAGCAATTCCAATACTTGGCATTTACCCAACAATCCAGAAACAAGGGCATGCTAAACCCACTACCACATCAATGTTCATTGCAGCACTATTCACCATAGCAAAGGTATGTAACCGACCCAGATGTCCCTCAGTTGGTGAGTAGATCTACAAGTTGTGGTATTTGTACACAATGGAATTCTATGCTGCTGTCAGAAAGAATGACATCGCCCCATTTGTTAGGAAATGTAAAGACTTAGAACAAATCATATTAAGTGAAGTAAGCCAGACTCAAAGGAACTTAGGCTCAGTGGTTTCCCTCATTCGTCATAATCAGTAGAAACCTTGGGCTCTACTAGGAGAGATTTGCAATAGAGCAAAAGGACATATATAAGGCCATATAATGTGAAGCTAATTGAAATAACTTCCAGGATATTGACACAAAAGCCACATAATGAATGATTGTTGTCCTTAATGTACTATGTTGTCTCTCATCTCCTTTGCTGTCCCTTGGTTATCCCATATTGGTATAGTATCTCACTTTGTTATCTGATATATTGAATTTATTTGTATTTGGATATTTGAAATTTGATAGGGAAGGGGGGAAAACCAAGACGGGTGGGGGGGTGTGGGGTTGGAGGAAAATGGGTACCAACACATGTGAAAGGGTATCAATGTATGTGAATTAATGCACCTTCTATCTGGCCAATATCATGTAAACCTTTTACTAATTACAATAAAAAGAATTAAAAAAAAGAAATTTGTAGTGTGTGGGGAGGATGATGGGGTCAAAATCATTTCTTCTTAGAAATATATCTCATCTGGTTGCCCTGGATTTTCCTGGCCTTCTTCTGAGAGAAAGGCCTGTTATACTGGATTTGTGGCTTTGCAATGATCTAGCATGTACATCTTCGAATAAGATAACCACAACTTCCATGCCTGAGACTCGAGTTTCCTGACCTTTGGCAACAACACAGCAACATCTTTCTTCCTCCTGAGCCACAGGCCAAGTGAGCTGGATTGAGTTGGTTGTTAGGTACAGTGGCTTGGTTACCAGGGTTCCATATTCTCTTCCATTGTGAGGGAGGCAGGGTCACCTTTCAGGGCCCAATGACCAAAGATCCTTGCTCACAGAAGACCTCACCAAAGAGATACTGGAGGCTGAATCTCTCCTCCAATCTCACAATATACATGTGGATGTAGTAAACAGCACTCCTTATTTGTCCAATCCCAATGTCTTTCACTAGGCCCAACTACCAGTCTGGTCTCAGGCTCAAGGAGCCTTTCTTAGGTAAGATGCAAACTTAAGGGTCAATATTGCCCTCATCCTTTACAAAACATTGGCTTCACAGTGCCATCTCTGACTGCATTTTGCCCGTTGTCGATCTTTTTTGTTTTTGCTAGTCTTGGGACTTGACATCAGAGTGTGAACATTGTTCTTGGGCTTTCATTTGGCTTTCGCTGTCCCACCGAGCCACAGCACCACTTGCAGCGTTTTCTATGTATGTGGTAATGAGGAATCAAACCTGAGTCTTTTTGCGTGGTAGCCAAGGACTCTACCACTACGTCAAACACACAGGGCATCTTGCACATATTTTTGACGTCAATCTACTAGGATATTATTAGGTTTCTGTATCCTAATAAATTTTTTCCTGGTGATTAGCTTTGTTGTCATGTGTAAAAAATGCAAGAGGGAAAAACACAGGAGAATTAGTGAAATTAAAAAAAAGCATTACACACATAGATAAGTGTTCATTTTTTGTAGGAGAAAGGATATTTTGATATGATGATGGTGATGACTTTATAATTACTATGTCAGGTTTGAGAGTTTGGCATAGTGGTAGTGTGCTTGCCTAGCATCCATGAAGATCTGTGTTTGATTGCTCAGTATCACATAGATAGAAAATCTAGATGTGGCGCTGTGGCTCAAGTGGCAGAGGGCTAGACTTGAGAAAACCCGAGGACAGTGCTCAGGCCCTGAATTCAAGCCCCAAGACTGGCAGAAAGTTAAAAGAAAATAAAAATGCTGTTTACGAGCTAATTCACTCACAGCATTTGCTTCTGAAATATTCGCTTCTGCATCTTGTGAAATACCCCTTTCCCTCAATGTAGACAAGAAAAACAGATCCATCTCATGGTCCACTGTGAGGCCACTGGTTGGGCTAAGAGCTAGTCGTGCAGCAACACATAAGTTTTATTCTAATACATTCCAAACTTTGTACTCAAATATGCTACCTACTTACCAACTTAGGTCAGTTATCCTTATGCTATACCTTTTCTTCATTGCTACAATATTCTTCAACTCCGACGTTAATCCTCTAGTACCTCCCCTGACCGCTCTCATTCTTTTTTTCTATCTCTGGACCTCTGCTCATCTTTCAACCCTTATACTGCACGGATCTACACTTGATGGCTGTTGAGCAATATTGTATATGTAGGTGGTTAATTATTCTATAGGCTCAGAGGGACTTAAAGACAATCGAGATTGGATTGAGGGGCTTATTGTTTTGGGTATAAATCGCTTATCAGTGGTTGTATTAGACTGGTCTGTAAGTGCACAAAAAGAAAGAGTGATAATACCAATCAAAACTTGTGAACATCTAGTGTCTGCCAGCTACAGAGGTCTAGGTTGGTTATATCTGAAAAACTATAATCGTATTTAGTAGTAATCTTGCTCCCATTTTCAAATGGGCAGAACAGGAAACTCAAGAAAAATGTCAAATCAAGGAACAACATCCCCCACCCAATGTAAACAGACAATGGAACAGTCACTGGCAAACCTAGAGGAGAGTCTTCCAAGTGCTCCACAAATGCAATTGATAAACATCATTAATGGAAAATGTGAAAATATAAAGAAAGAGATAATGAAGGAAGCCATAGCTGAACAAGAGGAAAGCATGAATAAGGTGATAAGTGAAAAAAGAAAAGCCATAAGGAGGCCATAATAAAAGTTTTTCAAAGAAAGATGGATGAATTCATAGAATCCACAAATAAAAACGTGACTAAACTCCAGCAAATGTCCAAAGAAAATAAAGCTACTGAGCTAACCACTCAAAAGGAAATCAAGGAGATAAAGAAATCCATACATGATCTAAAACAAGAGATGCAAGGCATCAAAAATGAGCAATTAGAAGCAAGGGAGATGAAAAATAAAGTAGATAGCTTTGATAGCAGGTTAGACAATGCAGAGGAGAGAATTTCCAGGGCTGAAGATAATTTAGTTATTATAAAGAACAGAAAATGAGTCAATCCAAATCTAGGAAATATGAGAGAGCGCTTCAGGAGGTCCAAGATACAAATAGGAAGCCTAATTTAAGGCTAGTTGGTATTGAGGAGGGCGTGGAGATAGAGGTCAATGGTATTGGAAATATACTTCAGGGAATCATCTCAGAGAATTTCCCAAATATCCACAAGGGCAGGCCCATCCAGATACGAGAAGCTTTTAGAACCCCAAACAGACTTGACCAGAAAAGAACATCTCACCGCCACAATGTGATCCGAATTGGATCAATAGAAATGAAAGAAAAGATCCTAAAGGCAGCCAGGGAAAAGGGATCAGTAACCTATAAAGGCAAACCAATCAGAATAACCCCAGATTTCTCAGCAGAGACCATGCAAGCACGAAGTCACTGGAAGCATATATGTCATGCCCTTAAATCAAATAACTACCAACCAAGAATACTGTAGCCAGCTAAGCTCTCATTCATAACTGAGGGAACAATAAAAACATTCCATTCCAGGGAAAAGCTGCAACAATATGTCGAAACAAAACCAACACTACAGAGAATTCTCAAAGATGCTCTATACATAGAAAACCAAAATAAATGCAATATAGGGAAAGAAATGGCACCTAAACAGCATACCATCTAAGGACCACAAGAACTGTCAAGACACAGGCCCTACTAAAAGCTTTTAAAAATGGTAGGAACTAATAAATATCTCTCAATCCTAACTCTCAATATCAATGGATGTAACTCTCCAATTAAACGGCATAGGCTGTCTAGTTGGATCCAAAAGCAAGAGCCATCGTTCTGCTGTCTTCAAGAGACACATCTTACCCAAAATAATCATCTTTTGAAAGTAAGAGGTTGGAATAAACTCTATCAAGCTAACTGCCCCCATAAACAGGCTGGAGTTACCATCCTCATATCAGATACAATAGACTTCAAACTAAAATTAGTAAGAAAAGACAAAGAAGGTGACTACATACTACTAAAGGGATCTTTCCTCCAGGAAGACATAACTATCCTAAATATTTACACACCCTTTTGAAGATTCTCAAAAGATTGAAGATTCTGCCAGTGTAAGTTAGATTCCGGCATTGATATTAAATAATGTAAAGAGTAGGGATTTATATTTGAAATATCACTGTTGACAAAATCTAACACACATTTGCTTAGTATTTGCTTTTGATTTCCCAAGAAGTTCAGTACAAGCTAACATGTGTGGCATATATCGACTGGGAGAAATGATTCAGAATATGTGACTCATTTGAACAGGAGTCAGTGAAAAGATACAGAAGCAGGATACCCATATTGTGATAATTTGTTTAAAAGTATATTTATATTAACATATTTAAAGTAATGATTTCATTGTAATTTTAATTTTTCTCATGACTGTTAATATTGAACTTCTTTCTACATTTGAACTACAATTTCTATATATTCTTTTTAGAAAATCCTGTCCAATCTCCAATTTTTTCCCTTTTTTTGTGGGGTGTGGGGAAAGTCATGGGGCTTGGACCTTGGGCCGTGAGCTCTTTAGTTTAAGGCTATTGTCCTACCCTGAGTATTGCCCCTCAGTTCTTCTGCTCACAGCTCCCTACCCCTCTTCCCATTATATACAGAACAAAGGTCATCCTCAGTATTTGAAAAAGTAAAACATACAGTAAATTTGTAGTATAAAATAGTAAGAAATAAATTTCTTGCCAGGTGCAGTGACTTCTACCTGTAATCCTAGCTACTCAGATATCAGGCTGATATCTAAAGATTTGGTTCAAAGCCAGCCTGGGCATTAGAAAGTCTATGAGACTCTCATCTACAGTTAACCACTAGAATATGGGAAATGGCACTGTGGCTTCATAGGTAGGGTGATAGCCTTGAGTTGAAGAGCTCAGGAACAGTGCCCAGGCCCAGAGTTCAAGCCTTACAAATCCCCCAGCCAAAAAAAAGAAAAAAAGTTTCTTCCCCAAGTGATTATTATGCCAGACATAGAACATTAACATTCTGGGTGTACTTCACAGTATTATTACTTGATACCCTAAAATTTTGCAATATTCTCACAGTACCAGCATATGTCATCATATAATGTAGTTCCTTTTCAATGGAATAGTTCCATTTATAACCTAAATCTACTCCCCCGACTTATTTTTGTCGATACCACAATTGCTCTACCATGATATGCCACAAGCCATTAAACATTTTATGGTGGGTAATTGGAAAGGAGTCTCATGGAATTTTGTGCCAGGCTGGCTTTGAACCATGGTCCTCAGATCTCAGTCTCCTGAGTAGCTAGGATGACAGGCGTGAGCCACCAACACCTGGCTTGCCTTTTTATTTTTTTGTGGGTCTTGGGACTTGAACTCTGGGCCTAGGCAGCATCCCTAAGCTTTTCAGGTCAATATTTCATGTAAGTCTAAACATATAAGTAAAGGAATAAAATTCCAACAAAAAAAGAATACAATTCCAGACATGGTGTGTTTATAACTCAGTGCTAATTACTTGATGAAAATGTGCCATTCCAGAAGCTGGTGTCATTTGATGATGTAGCTGTGTATTTCAGCTGGGAGGAGTGGCAGCATCTGGACAATGCTCAGAGGACCCTGTACAGAGATGTAATGCTGGAGACCTACAGCAACCTGGTGTCCTTAGGTGAGAACAAGTCAAATTCACTTGCAAGGCCAAGTGCGTGTTATTTTGCAGATACGTGAATGTTTATCAAACTTTCAATACTATTTAAATGAAAGATTCCAGGCCCTGAGAAGTATCATTACTTTCTAAAGAAAACCTAAGGTAATTTTGTACTCATTCTTCAGGATACCTTCAGGATACTTTGACAACAGTTCTAAATTATGTTTGCTCTAATGGAGACGACATTCCAAATTTACACCTAATTGTAAGTGGATAAACAATCCAGAATAGAATATATATCATTATTGGAAATAGGATCTACAAATCACTAAACAGTGAGTTTATAATGGAAACCTGGCACTAGGTGCAATGTTTCAAGCCTGTAATCTTAAAATATTCAGGAGGAAGAAATCTAAGAATTCTAATTTGAAGCCAGCAATGGCATAAAAATTGCCATGAAACTCTATAACTCCAAGTAACCCCTCAAAATGTTAGTGGAGTGTCAAGAGTTTGACTTTGTGGTTGAGTGCTTGTTTAGCATGCATGAAGACCTATGCATGTAAGTGGAGCTGGGACTCAAACTGGTATTTTTCTAGCCTTGAGCAAGACAGCTAAGTTTATGCCATACAAAATGAATCCAGAGCTGGGGAAAAGTCAACCATGGAGCCAGTGAGAAATGAGAAAAAATTTAATAGATAACTTGTGAGTAGGAAGTCTGCGAACTTAAAGCAATGATGACACAGCAAAAGCAATAATTCTCCACTGTTTCTAATTTACAGGGCCCTGTGTTCCCAAACCTGTATTAATTGACAAGCTAGAGCACTGTGCAGAACTCTGGATAGGAAATTCCTCTGACAAGAATATCACAGGTGAGTGAATGCATCTTCATATTGATGTTGGAGCCTGAGCCCCATTGGTAAGTTCATGCTGTGATGTACTGAGCAATAATATTCTTAGTTACCCTAAATCCTGTGTGGAACCTATGGAATTCTTTGTGAATGAATCAAGAATCATTATCTTTTCCCAATCCTATGCTTGGTCTCAGGGCCTGAGCATGGTCCTTGGGTTTTCTCAAGGCTAGCTCTCTACTTCTTGAGTCATAGCACCACTTCTGGCTTTTTCTTTGTATGTAGTACCAAGGAACTGAACCAGGTCTATGTGCATGCTAGCCCAAACCCCCGGCACCAAGAATCATAGGGTGATATAATGAATTCTATGTGGCAGTAGAGTTAATGTTAGATTTCTCTGTAGAAATCACTGTGAAACAAAATAAAATGAGAAATCCATGAGCCCGTGGCTCATGCCTGTAATCCTAGCTACTTAGGAGGCTGAGATCTGAGGATCAAGGTTCAAAGACTGACCTATCACAAAAACACCTTAGACTCTTCTGTCCAATGAACCAACAGAAAATGAGAAGTGGGGTTGAGGCTAAAGACATAGGGCAGTAGCCTTGAGCTGAAGAGCTCAGGAAGAACAGCCAGGACTAGAATTCAAGTCCCATGACTGCAAAACAAGAAAGAAAGGAAGAAAGAAAGAAAGAAAGAAAGAAAGAAAGAAAGAAGGAAATAAGGGGGAAGAAAGAGGGAAGGAAGGAAAGGAAGGAAGGAAGGAAGGAAGGAAGGAAGGAAGGAAGGAAGGAAGGAAGGAAGAAAGAAAGAAGGAATGATATTTCATTTCTTTAAAACTAACACTATAAATGATTGAGCAAACAAGGAATAAGTCAGGGCATTATTCTCTGATAAGGATAATATCTTTTTGCTGGTAGGAAGAGACTGGTATTCAGAACCAGACCTTTCCACCAGAAATTGAGCCTAGTGGTAGAGTGCTTGCCTAGCATGCACAAAGACACACGTTTGATTCCTTATTACCACATACATAGAAAAAGCCAGAAGTAATGATTTCATTGGTAGGGTTCTAGTCTGGAGAAAACCCAAGGACAGTGGTTAGGTCCTAAGTTCAAACCCAGGAATGGAAGGAAAGAAACAACAACAAAGTTTCAATCAACATAAGAAAATTAACTAGACAATGAGCTGGAGATTTTCTGGTCTTCCATGGTTCTGAGGGACAGGAGTGTTAGAAAAGGAATTTTTATAAGACTTCAAATGGAAAGAAACAAATTTCAAAATTCCCACAAATACCTAAATTGAGACTTTAGTGAGAAGTTGTAACTGAAGGGATATATGTGTAAGTCCTTACTCTCAAGAATCGTTCTTGCTTGGATCAAAGGCAAACAGACATATAAACCAAACTTGTGGCCGCTGAATCTAGAAAAAATTCGTGTTCCTCACTTAATGGTTAAAAAGCAAACAGCACTGAAACTGGGTAAGGTAATCCTATCTGCTACTCAGGACCTGAGCCTCTTATCTGTAGTTAACTCTAGAAAACAGGAAGTGGGGCTGTAGCTCAAGGTTAGGGGTTATAGTCTTCTGCTGAAGTGTTCAGGGACAGGGCCGAGGCCTATGAACTTCAAAAAAAAAAAGAAAAGAAAGGAAAAGAAAGTTTTAAAAAGATGCAAAACAGCACAATATTTAGATTATTTCTCAAAAATAAAAGAAAGGCAGCTATTCCTCAATGTATAAACAAAACAGTATTTGAAAAAAAACAGCTGCAGGTATACTATAGGTAGTACTCAGCTTAAAACTGTAGCAATACATAGTTAGGTAATTTCAATAAATATTTCCTGTGATATAAAAAGAGAACTAAAACACAGAAAAACATTCTTGGTCATTGTAAAATATCATTTTCTTAATATGTTAGGGACAAAAGCATATATTTCTCACAAATCAATTTCCACTTTTATATTTTAAAATATCTAACACTTAGGATGGGAAAGTAAAGTCATTACCTTTACAGTAAGGAATATTTGTATCTCAAGTATGTTTGTGTGTTTTTTTCTATGACTCATTTTAGATGTCCAGGTAATGGAAAATGTGTACAAGACCTGCCAGGAAAGTCCACATGAATGTCTTTGTGAAGTAGCAGTTGCAAGTAGTATCGAAGTGGAGGAAAACGTGAGATTAGCAACAACTTTAAATTTGAGCTCTACACATAATCCAGAGCTGATTAGTAATAACGGAAACAACTTAGGGGTGAGGACTGAGGAGTTCATTAAGTGTCAGAACATGCTTCTGTCTCCTAAGCCTGATGAGATGCACGCTGCATATAGATCTCATATGTCTCCTCTTCTTAAAAAATCCATCGGATATTCAGAGCAATTTATTCATGATTGTGACAGTCCAAAAGATCTGCAGTATCATAATTCTGTTCTCCCTACCCAAGAAATTCTTCAGGGAGGAATGAAAACTGCGAAATGTACTGTGTGATGAAAAATATTGTACTTAACACCGACCATCACTACACATCCGAAAATGTACACAGGAGACTCCTCATACATGTAGTGAATGTGAGAAATTTTTCAGTAATGAAATAGGCCTTACAATATCTCAGAGCAAATATCCTGAGATATGTGATGCGTACATCAAGTGTGAAAATTAATTTCTGAGAAGTCAGACCTGACGCTCCAACGACGATCTCCAAGAGAAGACAAACCTTATGAATATGAGAAATGTAATAAAATTTCTGCCCAGAATTCAGCTCTCAGCACACATCAGAGATCTCACGCAGAAGAGAAATCTTATGAATGGGATAAATTTGGTAAGACTTTTAGACTGAAATCATACCTCACGTTGCACCAGATAAGGCACACAGAAAAGATACCTTATGAATGTAACAAATGTGAAAAGTCTTTCACCCAGAAGATACACCTTCGAGTTCATCAAATAACACACACAGGAGAGAAATCTTATAAGTGTAATGAATGTGGAAAGTCTTTCCAAGGGAAGGGAAAACTTCGTGTTCATCAGAGAATACACACTGGAGTGAAACCTTATGAATGTAACCAATGTGTAAAGTCTTTCAGACAGAAATCTTCCCTCAAATTGCATCAAAGAACACACACAGGAGAGAAACCTTATGTGTGCTCCAAATGTGGAAAGACCTTCAAGTGGAAGTCATATCTTGATGGGCATAATAGAACACACACAGGAGAGAAAACTTATGCATGTAGTGAATGCGGAAAGTCTTTCAAATGGAAGGTAAAACTCCATGTTCATCAGAGAACATACTCAGGAAAAACACCTTATGAGTGTAACATATGTGGAAAGTCCTTCACACAGAAGCCAAACCTCAACATGCATAAGACAATTCAAACAGGAGAAAAACCTTATGAATGTAACCGATGTAGAATGTCTTTCAAATGGAAGTCTTCCCTCAAATTTCATCAGAGAACACACACAGGAGGGAAACTGTACGAGTGCATCAAATGTGGTAAGACCTTCAGATGGAAGTCACATTACAGGAGGCATAACAGAATTCACACATATTAGAAACTTTAGGAATATAACCAAAGTTGAAAGTCTTTCGTGCACTATTCACCCTTCAGGAAGTGTAAGAGAGTTCACACATATGAGAAGCCTTAGCAATGTAATAAATAGGAATGACTTTTTAGTCTGTGGAAGAAAACTCAGCTTGTGTCACAGAACCAACACAAGATAAAACCCTTAATGAATGTAGCAAATGTTCAGTCTTTTCCCCAGAAGGCACAAGTCAGGATTTATCACTAAACACCCACAGGATAGAATCCGATGAATAAAATGAAAGGGAAATTTTTTGAAGAACTCATAGTTGAGTTTGCATGATACCACACAGACACAGGATAAAAATTGTATGAATATAAGAATATGAAAAATCCATCATGAACGCATGACTAAGTATAAAATGCACATAGGAGAGAAAAACCTTATGAATATTACAAATGTGGAAAGTGTTTGACCTGGAAGGCATACTTCTGTGTTCATCACAAACCTGATTCCAATAGAAGAAAAGACAACTAATGAATAGTACAAATGTGCAATGACTTTTAATCAGAAGTCAGTCTTCAGTACATTTCAGAACATACACAATAGAGAAATTCTGAGTAATGAAAAACATTTAGCTATATATAGAATCTCTGTATATGGGAGCATTAGGGTAAGTCTTCTAAACAAACTCAACCTTCAGCAAGCATTAAGAGCACTCACAGAAGAAATAATAGCATGTAGGAAAACCTTTGTCAGAAACCTCTAAAAGCTGACTGTGTGGCTTAGTGGTAGAGTGCTAACCTATCAAGGATGAAGGCCTGGGTTAGATTCCTCAATACTACGTGAAAAGAGCAAGCCAGAAGCAGCACTGTGGTTCAAATGGTAGAGTGCTAACCTTGAGCAAAAGTAGCTCAGGCCCTGAATTCAAGCCTAAGGACTGGAGAGAGAGAGAGAGAGAGAGAGAGAGAGAGAGAGAGAGAGAGAGAGAGAGAGAGAGAGAGAGAGAGAGAGAGAGAGAGAGAGAGAAACAGGAACTTCTAAATTTTACAGAGATAGAGAAGGAGAGAGACAAGGAGACAGAAACTAATTTCTAAACTTTACAGTCTTTCTATTTCTTTACAAATTCGTCTATGTCATTCTTTCTGACAGAAGCATAGAATTCCATTGTGTAAAAATACCATATTTGATCTACTCATCAACTGACGGTCATCTGGGTTGGTTCCATACCTTTGACATAGTAAATAGTGGTGTGATAAATGTTATTGTTTTAGTGAATTTAGTATGTCCTATCTGTACGATTGGCAAGTAGTGAAATTGCTGGATCACAGGGGAGCTCTATGTTTAGTCTTTTTGGGATACTGCCATAGTGCTTTCCATAGTGGTTGAACGAGTTTGCAATCCCACCAGCAGTGTAGTAGTGATCCCTCCTGGCCACATCCCCTCCAGCATACGTTATTAGATTTCTGGATCTTGGCCATTCTAACTGGAGTGAGGAGGAAAAGGGAAAGAGGAACTGAAACTTTCTCTCCTTACAGATGACATGATTCCGTATTTAAAGAACCCTATAGACTCTACTCCGAAGCTGCTTGAGCTGATATAAAACTTTGGTAAAGTAGCAGGGTATAAAATTAACCCTCAATGTCAACTGCCTTCCTATATGCCAACAAATGAGAGGAATGAGGCAAGAATCAGGATAGCAACTCATTTTGCTATCTGCCGGGGCCAACCGGCAGCAAACCAGGGTTCGCAGATTGGGATTCCTGAAATAGGGGGCAAGGACTAGGAAAAAGTAGAAGAGAGACGAACAGATGGGGTTCAGGAGGGCTACAGCCCAAATCAGGAGCCACAGCTTAAGAAGCCTGTAGCCCAAGACCATAGCCCAGTTTATTTCCAGTTCTCAATCTTAAATACACTTCTTTAAACTAGTTAACTGCCAAGGGCTACATTCCTACAAACAGTATCAAGTCTGAAATAGGTTGAATGAGAAGCTATCAAGTCCCAAACAGGTTAAATGGGAAGCTATTGACACAGCCCAAAATCATGATAAGAGCTTACTTCCTTGTGTACTCAATTGTGGGGGTCCAAGTTCACTGACCCCACAGTCACGGTCACTGATCCCACAGTCAGTCCCCAACATCTCCCCCATCTTTATTTTAAAAGAAACACAAGTGCATTTTTTTACTCTTTTCTATACCCCTAATTTATCCTGTCACATTTTCCAAAAATGACTTTGGTCCCTTGGTCTAACGGGGATTGATGGGCGGAGATTCAACTTCTGTGACTTCTTCAAGCTGACTCAGGGGTGTTGTCTCTGTGCTTGACCAGGGACCTTAAGAAGCCTAGCCTGTTTTATCAAGGGGTTGCAAGGATTAGATATTAGGAACAATAATTTACTCCACACTAGAGATCATATTTGACATTTAACAACTGCACAAACCATCTTTGGCTACAATAGCGTAGCTTACATAGCACCCATTTGCAAAGGCTTTTTCTTGATTGTCTGGGGAACTAAATTTCTGCAACCTTAAACAATGCATTAGTTGTCAGATCCACAAACTTTCCTGAATTTGTGGCTGGAGTCAAATCAAACTTTACTCAGTTAGAACTTTAAACTACCACTATCACAGATGATTGACAAGTTCCTGCCCAGTTATGGAAGGCACGGGCATTAGTAAGGCATGCTTACAAACTATTCTATGACCTCCCGGCTCTGATTAATATTGAATGGCCAAGCACGAGTGACTCTAGTATCTGACACCATCTCTGCCATCCACGCAGAGGCTTTCTGCATCTGGATACTTCGTTGTCCCAGTAGTGTCTCTCCACACAGGGATAAACATCCCATGGGCATTTCACTTGCTTGGTTGCTGGACTTGAACTCGGGGTCTGGGTACTGTCCCTCAGCTCTCCAGCTCAAGGCTAGCACTCTGCCACTTTGAGCTCCAAAGCAACTCTGCCTCAATTAACACTCTGCTGCCAGATTAGACACCACAGTCTCACAGGGACTTTGCTTTGCCCGGGGTTGGCTCAGAACTACAGTTTTCAGATCAGTGAGTCCTACAAAAGGCCACGTTACTCCAATTAAAGCAACAAGTGGTCAACACAGAAATAGTCTCTAAGCATGAACTTACCTAGAACCTGGTAAAAGCCAAAGTTACATCTGAATAAGGATTGCTGTTCTTCTCCATGGGCTAGCTGGAAGTTACTTTGGTAGTCCTGATTTTCCTTTTTTCTCTTTCTTAAAACATTTAAGACACCTTCACTTTCAAATATTATTCAGAAACCCATTTCTAATATTCTTTAGAACGTTTACACTTTTTAACTTAAACACTTAACATTTTACTCTTCATTTGCATTTGAAAAACCTTTAAGGGCTCAAGGCACTCCCTTTTCTCCAGGTTTCCTTGGGCTCAAGGAACGCCGTTTGCGTTCAGGCCTTCTTTTAGAAGAGGCTTTTTTTTTTTTTGCAGTTTAGATTACTGTCTAAAACTCCAACAACAGTTTAAACTCAAATAACAGTTTTTCCCTAATGCAAGAACTAGACATCAGTGCACCAAAAGTCTAAGTCTGGATTAGTTTCCTTCCTTTTTCTAAGGTACATCCAATTGCAATCCAGTAACATGAAACCAAATCATACAGAGATAAACCTTTAAACATTCCTTTAAAATACTAATCACATTATCCACATTTTACCATTAGATTTCTAGTGTCAGTTTGCAAGAAAAGACAGACAGACAAAGTTTCTGACGTTAATGAACAATTTTACATTTAAATCTCTAATACATGTCTCCAAACTTTAACTTAAAGTAATAAATCCCAAATTCCCTAACACCTCTGTGCTAAACAGGATACAATGTTTACAATGTAAACAGCTGTATGCCTTGCAATAAAATGCAGATTTCAGGATCTAGAAAAATATTTACCAGTTTTTCATTAAGACAACACAATAATTCTTTGAGACATTGTAAAACATTCAAACCTAATATTTTTGTTGAAGTTTTAAGCTTAGATTACCCAATTGTCTTTGTGTTTAAGTATAAATTTATCCATTGTTTTATACAGCATGCTGACAATTTAACCTTGAACATGTTCACTCACTCATTCACACACATTCATACTCAAAGATCATAAAGCGCACAAAATTAATATCGGCCGTTCAATTTCCGGAAGTTTGTGTCAAGAGAGTTTTGCCAATTTTACTCTTACAGGTGAGAAACAGGTTCAAAACAAAACTTTTTGCAAGGCAACTTAGCTGGAATTTATTTTTCCAGGGCTTGTTACAACTGCAGACATGGGGGAGCGGCCATGCTAGGCCCAGAAATGTTCAAAAAAATAACAATGATGTGTGCTTGAGTACGCACAGAAAAACCATACGGATCCATACTTAGAAATGGTACCAATTTTAAAGACAAAACTGGACAAGGAAAAATATGTAACACGAACAAGACAGAGAAACGGAGACTTTTAAATAATCAGACATTGACATATAACAAGAAAATTGGACTCAATCAGATACACTTAACACAAAAAACATGAGCTCAAATGAATGTTTTCACCAAACAGTTATTTTTAGATTTAGACATGTCTTGCTGGTGGGACTCTCAGGTATGCCTTGTTATTGACAAGAAACTCAGAAGGCGAGGGGGGGTCAAGGTGTCCCTTGACCACCCAGGCCTCTGTTTTAGGCCCACAGTGCACCTTTTCAAACAAACAAACAAAAATAAAATAAAATAAAATAAAATAAAATAAAATAAAACGCAGACATACAGGGGGGTCGGCCGACTTCTACTTACCTCTGGAGGCCTTTGCTTTTCACCTGGGCATCTTTTACAAAAAAGGTTATTAAGAAGAGGGATGGTAAAGACAAAATAATGTCACATATTAAATTGTGTAGAGTCAATGAATATGTTAAAAGGTCTCTACATAATAGTAAAAGGAGGAGAAACACAGCTCATATGAATGTGTGGAACAAGTGGATCAGTAGCAGTCCCAATTGACATGCACAAATAACTCAGGTCCTTCCCACGTCGCAGGATGCACCACTGGAGGGTTGGGGGTGTAGGCCCAGTGAGTCGCTGCTTGGATGGCCACTGTCACTCTCCACGATCCGAACGCAGCGTTCAGGCAGCCAGCGGGCATCATTTTCTCCTTGTGAAAAAACACATACATGCCCTCGACCCCAGGTTAGAACAGGATCGGGTCCATGCCAAGCACCAGTTAGGGGATCCTTCCACTTTACTAAGGCAAAAGCACGCTGCTCTCTTTTTTCCCAGAATCGCTGAGCAGCAGATAAATTATTTGAATCCAAATTCAAAAAATTTAAAACAAATAAAGCATGATTAAGTATATTCACAGGGGTAGTGGGATACGACTCTCCTTTCTGTATTTTAGCAATTTGATGTTTTAATAATCCATTAGCTCTCTCCACGATACCCTAATCCTTGTCTCTGTGAGTGAGACTGGGGTTGGAGAGGCTCTGGCTCCCCTGTGCTGCTTGGCCTAGTCCCCTAAAGGGGAGGAGGCCTTGATCAAGTAACTGCTTAGTGACTGCAGCACTAGGACTAAACATATACACTCCCATTTTTTCCATGATATCATGACCCCATAAATTAATTGGCAGATGATCCAGGACAAATGGCTGAAAATGACCAGAGTGCCCTTCCTCATCTCTCCAAACAAGGATCGCACTGCTCTGCTGTGGGTCAGTTGCATACCCCATCCCCTGTAGGGAAGTCATAGAGGTTGTCAGGGGCCATTGGGCTGGCCAATGTTTTTTAGATATCACAGACACATCTGCTCCAGTGTCTAATATTCCTTTAAAGGGCTTTTCTTGTATAAATATAGTCATCTCGGGCCTCTCTTGTTTTATGCTTTGTACCCAATAGATATCAGAAGATCTAAATCCTCTCTGTCCACATGGGGAATTAGCAGTCTCCCCGGGAGGTAAAGGCACAAGTATTAGTTGTGCTAATTTTTGACCGGCTGGGATCGATACCACGTGTTTTGGGGCAGAGGCCATAACTTTGATTTCTCCAGTAAAATCCTGGTCAATTTTGCCAGGTGTAATCTGTATCCCTTTAAGGGCTGAGCTACTTCGCCCTAACAGCAATCCAGCCACTCCCAGGGGAAGGGGGCCGAAGACCCCCATGGGGAGAGCTTGTGTCCCCATCTCTGGGGTCAATACTGAGCAGGTGGAGGAACAGAGGTCCAATCCTGCACTGCCTGGGGTGGCATGGAGGAGGCTGGAGACTGATCTTGGGGGGTTGTTAGAAGATGCACTTGTGGCCGAGAAGAGGGAGGGACTGCCCCATGGTTTTGCGGGGCCAGGGGCTGGCCCCTTCTCCAGTTTCCCAAAAAATGGGCGGCCATTGCGATTTGTTGCTGACTTGCAATCTTTAGCCCAGTGCTTCCCTTTACCACAGCGTGGACATGTGCCAGGTGATTTTTCTCTCTTTTGCCTGGCCTGGCGTGGGCATTGCGTCATCCAATGTCCTATTTGTCCACAAGAAAAGCAACGCCCTGGGGGTCTAGCATCCCGAGAATGCCGCTGACCTCTATATTTTAGAAACTCAGTAACAGTCTTTTCTTGAGGAGCGGCGGCTAAGGTAAGGCCTTGTGCATGGGAGGGTCCAATATCAGCACACAGTGAAATAAAGTCCGTGATTTCTCCCTTATTCCTATGGGGTCTGATAGCCGCCTGACAGGTGGCGTTGGCATTTTCATAGGCTATGTGTCTAACTATAATCCTCCTTGCGTTCTCATCTTGTACTAGGCGGTCTGCAGTCTCCATTAATCAAGACAAAAATTCTAGATAAGGTTCATTTGGTCCCTGTTTAACTTCTACTAGATTTTTTGTACGATTGGAATTGCGTAACCTTTTCCAAGCCTCTCTCACCGCAGCATTTATTTGCAAATAGGCCTCCTTTGCATAACCCAATTGATCTTCGTTGTTTTTATAGGTTCCCTCTCCTAACAACTGATCAACAGTGTAAGGCAGGTTCTTAGACCTATTTGTTTCAATTTTAGCCCGACACTGTGCAGTGAAGTCTGTCTCCCATAATAAGTACTCTCTTGCACTAAGGCATGCTCTGGCAAGCCGCTTCCAGTCATTTGGGCATGCAATACCAGCACACGCGGCCTCCAATATTACTTGAGTAAAAGGGGCAGTTGGCCCATATTGGGAGCAGGCACTCTTTAAATCCTGTAACAGTTTAACAGGAACAGGTTGATGATATACTTGTTCATCATGATCAACTAAACTAGAGAAGCATCGAGGCCCTGAAATATCTTCCCTCTCTCTAGCAGCCTGAGTCAGGTTTAATTGCGATGCACTGTGCCTGGTTGTAGTGCCTGTTAAAAGGGACTTCTTGCTAGGGCCTTTAGGCTTGCCTAAAGGTTGAAAAAGGGATTGAGGCTGTAAGGCTGCAGCCGGTGGTGGTGGGTGTGAGGGGTAAGGTTTAGAATCAGACACCATAGTGGCCTGAGGGTCATCTTTCTTTCCTACTTCTGGGGGGGCTCTCTGCTCCATCCCCATTTTCGATAGAAAATGTAGCATTTCTTCTAACTTCTTCTCTATCGTAGCCATCCGGCTCTCCATTGACTCATCATAACTTTCCTCCTTGATATTCAAACCTGAATTCTGATACTCAATATCTACTGGTTGTTGTTCCCTTTTCAAGATCTCACTTAGACTCTCTTGGGCTGCGGCATATGGCTCAGCCTTAGGGTTTTCAGAAGGGTCCTTTAATTCATAAAGTTCCCTTAATTCAAGATTAAGTTCAGCATTCTCATGTTGAGGATCTATGCATTCACTTACTAAATTCCATACATCAATAGCCTCTACTGGGGTCTTTTCAGGGCCATATACATTATAATATTCTTGAATTCTTTTTCCTATCCGCTGCCAGGTTTTTTGGAATTCCTCCTCTATAAACCTTGGGCATGCCTCCTCGACAAACTGTAGGAAGCTCTGAAGCACCCCTTTTTCCACCCACGTTCCGTGGGCTTCAAGTAGGCCTGTTAAGATCGGTAGAAATATCCTATGGCTATTAACTTGACCCATAATTTTTCCTCCTGACTATACACTCTCTTAAGATCCTCTCTTAATAGTCCTACGATGTGTTACTCACCACAGGGAGGGGTCCTTCACCTTCGTCCCAGATTTTCAGGGTCCCTGTTCGGGCGCCAGATGCCGGCGCCAACCGGCAGCAAACCAGGGTTCGCAAATTGGGATTCCTGAAATAAGGGGCAAGGACTAGGAAAAAATAGAAGAGAGACAAACAGATGGGGTTCAGGAGGGCTACAGCCCAAATCAATAACCATAGCTTAAGAAGCCTGTAGCCCAAGACCGTAGCCCCGTTTATTTCCAGTTCTCAATCTTAAATACACTTCTTTAAACTAGGGAACTGCCAGGGGCTACATTCCTACAAACAGTATCAAGTCTGAAATAGGTTGAATGAGAAGCTATCAAGTCCCAAACAAGTTAAATGAGAAGCTATTGACAGAGCCCAAAATCATGATAAGAGCTTATTTCCTTGTGTACTCAATTGTGCGGGTCCAAGGTCACTGACCCCACAGTCACGGTGACTGACCCCACAGTCAGTCCCCAACAGCGATCAAAGAAAATAAAATACCTAGGAATTAACTTAGAATGTAAAGCACCTTTTTGATGGAACTATAAACCCTGGAGAAGGAAATTAACGCAGAACTGAGGAAATGCAAAAACCTATGCTCCTGCTTTGGAAGAAGTAATATTGTAAAAATGGCAAACTTGATAAGGACTATCTACAAATTCAGTGCAATATTCATCAATATCCCAATGTCATTCTTTAAAGAAACAGAAGAGGAAATCCAAAATTTCACTTGGAATAATAAAAGACCCCTTATAGTCTGACTTCTTGCATGATACATAATGTTTAATATCACCTTCTCCACCAAAATCTCACATTTCTCATTGAGACATAGGTGGCCCTGTTTACTAGCAGCAAAGGCTCAAACGCGCAGTTTCAGGTGTCACCACTGCCTCTGTTACTGGGTAGATCCAACTCTGTCATCGATTCTGAGGTCTGCTCTGGGAGTCTTGGTCACAAGTTGTTCTGTGGCATCTGCTGCCAGCCTGAGCCTATTTGCTTCCTTTTCCTCCAGCAGCCTACAACAGGGAATGAAGTTCAGGCGCTGATGCTCTCCTTCATATGCAGGGCAGGATGAGCCCAACCCTCCCTCATCTTCCTCTTCCAATTTTTGGGAAAAAATGTGCTGGCAGAAGTCCTCAGGTGTGGGGCATGGCTGATCCACACTTTTAATCCAGGCTGGTGAGGAGGCTGAGATCTGAGTATGGGAGATCCAAGTCACCTAGAACAGGAAAGTCTGATAGATTCTTACTACCAAAAATAAAAACAGCTGGGAATGGAGTTTGGGCTCAAGTGGTAAAGGGCTAGTCTTGAGTACAAATGCTTAGTGCCCAGGCCCTGAGTTCAGGCTCCAGCACTGCCAACAACTTCACTTCTCAATGTAAAGGTCCTCCTGGAGTAGTACACAAAAGGTGTCATGGAGAGAGGAGCCCCACTTGCTCCAGGTTTGAAGATGGCATAGGTCAAGCCAGCATGGAGTTGGCACATCAGGCTTTTTCCTAGCACCACCTACCAGTGAATGTCAAATGACATTGATTGTTGTGGAATTGTGTGATTGAAGTGCCCCATTAAGGGCAGTGTTAGCACATCCAAACTTGGATACCAGGAATGCTGAAATCTCAAAGCTAAGATTTCTGTTGGCTACAGAAATGCTGGTGTGTCTGTTATTCACTAAAAGTTCAGGTGCAAAGATTCTGAAGCTTGATGCCATGTGTTTATTCCATTTAGTAAAATTATTTTAATGCACTGTATAAGTTAAAACATTTGATAAGAGTCAGGGGTAGTGAAAACATTGTTCTTGAATTCAGGTGTCTGGCAGGGTAATGGGGGGGTGTTGGTGGCTGGGACTATGAAGCTGGAGCTGCTATCAAACCATGGATCATGTTCCTCTTTGTCTGGGAGAAATGACTCCAAAGATGAAATTTGAATGGTGAGGAAAAGATGATGATGTACTCAGGAAATTTCTCCTAAACAAATGCTCATGTGGAAGTGGGATGGGGGCTGGGCATATCTGAGGCAGAGCTTAAGGGGGCTTCTCATGGCGTTGAGAACGTTCCTTGCGACTTCAGGCATGCAGCAGGGTGTTTTAGATGGCCATTGTGAGATGGATGAAATAAGATTGGAGACAAGATGAATGCTGGGATCCTGCAATGCTCTTGCATGAGTGGCTGGTGGCTCACCTGAAAGAACTAATTATGTCTAAAAAAGAAATCCTGAATTTGTTTTGATTAGATAATACCTGTAATCCGAGGCATATTCAGAATCCTGATCTTAGTATTGTGGTTTAAAACCAACCCAGCAAAGAAAAAATGCATGAGACTCTTACTCCCAGTTTAGAGCAAGAACAAAGATTGAAGTAGAGCTGTGGCTCAAGAGCTAGAGTGCTACCTTGAGCAAAGAAAAGCTAAGAAAAAGCTCCAGGTCTTGAGTTCAAGGCCAGGAATGAAAGAAGGCAGGTAAAAAAGGGAAGTATGTGAGGAAGGGAAATATATAAATGAAAGAGAGAAGGAACTAGAAAGTTTAAACTAGAGAATATTTAAAAGTCATCAGTCCTTCTAAGAAAAGTGTTGGAGTATGGGTTCTATATGTGGTGAACTGGAAGCCCAGCAGTGACTTGTTAACCAAAGAGTCACCATGATGAGCAAAGGATAGAAATCTGCATGAGCCTCTTAGCGGATGGAGTCACAGAAGAGAACCTCAGCTCCCATCCCATAGTTAGAAGTATATAGAGATGGGGAAGTTGGCATCACCTTGATGTCATTGTGTCCATGGAGACTGGAAGCCATGGCTCTGTGAAAGCACAATGTTCTGTTTACTGAGCTGAGAGGCTGAGGAGAGCCAAGCCCTGGCCATGAAGAAATCAGGGTGGCAGCAGAGCAACTCTGCTGCAGTGTGTGCCTGCTTGGCTGTTCTTATTCTGTGGTGGATCAGGCCGGAGCGGGTGATAGTAACTGTTTTGTGGTCACAAGCCCTTCACCAAGAGCTTCCTCTGGGATCCTCATAAGCTACAGGGTGGCTGGTGGTGGGATGTGTGTGGGGTGGAAGTGACAGAGGGATGGACGCATGGAAAGGTGGGTGAAGAGATGAGAGAAATGATGAGAGCCCAGTTCATTGGTTTCCAAGGTTAATGTGTGGGAGGTAGAGAGGCATGATGGAGGAAAGATGGTGACAGAGTGAGGCCATCTGTAGTGCCAGCCTGGCCATCATCAGAAGCCCATAGGCAGCTTCCTGATCCCTCACTTGTCCTGCTCCTTGTGGAGGGAATGTCACGTGTACCCAGAGCTAGGGGTGGGGCAATGTTAGTAGCACCTGGAGAACCATTGTCCTCTACCTGGGTGAGGGGTGGTTCTGGCTCCCATGCTGGGTGGCCTGATAGCTATGGAACAGATCTCTCCTTAGCTACCACAGTCAGTGGCTGCTCTCCATCTAGGGTTAGGGCACCTGCTCAGCCATCAGAACACCCCATGACAAGACAGAGGCCTACAATTCAGATGGCAGCACAGGGGTGAAGATGATCTCACCGTAGCCCTAGTTACATGGCTGTCCCTGCATGCAGGACAGGATGAGCTGGGGGAAGATGTTCTCTGTGTTTTTCCACAGCCTATCCCGGCCTCTTCTTGTGTCTGATTAGACCCAGAGAGTACCAGGTTCCCTCTCATAGTCCTGGTTCTTTTTCTTTTACAGTCATGAGGCTTGAACTCAGGTCCTGGGTACTGTCCCTGAGCTCTTTTGCTCAAGGTTGATCCTCTACCATTTGAACCATAGTGCCATTTTCAGCTTTTCCTTTTCATGTGAATCTATGATATCTCCAGTGCTGTGCCTGCAGGGAGGCAATCACCCCACAGACAGAGCCACCTCTGCCGTGACTGTGACTGCCTACAACCCTCACACCCACTCCTTGCACACCCCTCGACTCCAGTTTTAGCTTCTCTTGGACTGGGAGTCCAGCCTACCGTTTCCTACACTCACAAAGGGTCTACAAATGTCTTCCCGGGGTCCTTTCTTCTGCCAGCCAGAGTACAGACTGTGCACATCTTGAGGATCACAGAGCTCAAAGCCAAAGGCTGAGATGCAGAAGGGGGTGACCCAGTAGCTGCACAGGGCCCATGGATCATCCTGTGCATCCCCCAGCCTGTGACTTCCCCCACCCCCTTGGCAGGGAAGCTCCATGCCCACATCCTGATCCCTGGTCCCCTCCAATTCCATTCTCCCTTGGATTTTGCAGACTGTCTACCATCAGGATCTAAAATTCTATTCATCACTTTATGTCCTTGTCACTGATTTGCTACTTTGGCAGGATCTCCCCGTGCCTGGAGAGTGGGCATGTCATGTACTCTCTGTGGAGAAGTTGCCCCAGGAGAAGAAATACGCACTTCATGTGAGTGTTGGACACGGCAGGAGGGCTCCCTAGGATCAGAAGCTACAGGAGGGGTGCAGATGGGGGAATGCTAGGGGCCCCAGGGGACAGTGGGAGTTAGGGCACAGTTGGTTCCTTCTGTAGGGTTGACACCGCTTCACAAACCCAACAGAATGAGGTGCACATTACAGATATCAGAGACAGTGCAGATTGCCAATGGGCGCAGGGGTCACTGTCACCCTCAGATGCTGGCTGCATGCTGGGATACACGCAGAGATGGTTTCAAGATCAGATAATGAGGATGTTGCAGGGTGTAACCATTCTTTTCAAATGGCTCTCTACCTATCTTGAGCTTCAACTCTATCTTTGGCTTTTTCTTGGTAGTTAACTGGAAATGAGAGTTTCATGGACTTTCCTTTCTGGACTGGCTTCAAACAGAAGCTATGCACAGTTTTCAAACCATACCCTACTGAAGAAGGGAAGCTTGATCTGGTGCTTAACTGGGTTGCACTTTGGCTCCGTATGCTATGCCTCACGGGAGGGGGCTCATCATTTGTAGACTAAGATCTCATGACCTTCAAAGCCAAATGCTACCTGAAAGTTCAGGGTCCCAGCCTATGTGTTGGGCCTGGGTGAATACATTCTCTGTTATGCTGGGTCATCAACCCATGTTTTAAGCTGGAATTAGGCAGTGCCATATTTGATAAGAACATCTGCCAGAGATTGACACCTCATGAAAGCAGATTCTAAATTTGTATTCCATTTCCTGAGGTGGAGAAATCCCCTCCAAGTTAGACAGGCTCACATCCCACTGCAGGTCACACTCCTAATGCACCCTTGAGTGTCCTCATGGTATTGGGATCTAAGTTTGTAGGGAATGCTGGTTTAGTCCATGAATTAGCTGGACAAGTGACGACAAACGTGTTGTGGATTAATATGAGAACAATTTAAGAAGCCCTGGAGGAGCATCAACCTGATCCTCTGTGGTGCTATAAATCTGATAGGATGTTCCACACTGAGAAACAATCACATGGCTTTGTGTTTGGCATCCAGACAAGTGAGTGCATGTCTTAGCTGTCAGCCAATACAGAGGAGGACATGAATAAGTGGGTGGAAAGCATCTGTCAGACCCCTGTCTGGGGGCAGGTGGACAGAACCTAGGAAGGTAGATACCATGGCTGTGGTGGGGCCAAAAAAATGGTAAAAGAGGCAAAGGAACCAGGTAGTGGTAGCTCAAAACTGTCATTCTAGCTACTCAGGAGTTTGAGATCTGAGGATCACAATTCAAAGCCAGCCCAGGACAGAAATTCCATGAGACTCTTATCTGCAATAAACTACTGAATGCAAGAAGCTCAAGCTCAGTGACAGCATGCAGGCCTAGCGTTCAAAACCCAGGACTGGCAGAAAAAATTATCAAAGGACAAGAAGCTGGCCAAAAGTTAGAGGGACACTATCTTGACAAACAATACAATGGTAAGTTGCACTCAGAAGACTTGCACAAAATCTGGAAATGCCTGAGACCTATCTATGTATGTTTCCTGTTTGTCTAAATACATATGTTTATGCATTTATATATTAGTATAGAGAGACAGATCAATACATATGACTATACATATATACATATGCAGACACTTATGGGTGGGTGGTATACTGTGTGAGAGTTTGTGTTTGTGTTTTGTGGATGGCTATCTCTATTTAAGAAAGATAAAAAATATGTAAATATCTTTAAAAAACTTGATAAAATATGGAGAGTCATAAGCTCTTGAGGGAATCTGAAATGACCAGATTATTCACAGGCACGTTTATCCTTATGGATTCCTCAGCAAGTTTTAATTTTTTTCATTATTTTCTTTCTTTTTTTGAACCAGTGCTAAGGATTTCTCTCAGGGACCAGGTGCTGCCAATTACTAATTTTCTCATGGCTGGTACAAGAGGAACTGAGCCACAGTTCCACTTTTGCCTTATTTATTCGTGCTTAACTGAAGATAAAGATTTCTATCAGTGACTTTCCCTCAGGGGCTGGATTCTAACGAGGATCCCCAGACCTCTGCCTTCTCTATAGCTACAGTTAACAATATGAGAACCCAGCACTGGGTTCCAATGCACAGGGCAAGAAATTGAGTGAATCTCTCAACTCCAATTAGCTATAATAAGCTACAAGTGAAAGACCAATACCTTTGAGGAAAAGATGCTGAGGGTTATCACACAGGCCCTATGAGTAAGCCCTAAACCCTGTACACATGTGTGCATGCACACATTGGCAGATACACACACACATGCACACACACAATATCTCAGGCAATATTGTAGTTTGAATTAATATCCAAAGATTGGACAAGAGGATAGCAAGTAATAAAATCTGTTTTTCTTGTCTATATTGAGGGAAAGGGATAAGTCACAAGATGCAGAAGCGAACAATTCAGAGGCAAATGCTGTGAGTGAATAACTTGTAAAAAGCACATTTCTTTTCTTTTCTTTCCTTTTCTTTTTTTCTGCCATTCCTGGGGCTTGAACTCAGGGCCTGAGCACTGCTCTTGGCTTTTCCCAAGTCTAGCCCTCTGCCACTTGAGCCACATTGCCATATGGATTTTTATATCTGTGTGATATTAAGGACTCAAACCTAGATCTTCATGGATGATGGGCAAGCACTCTACCACTGGGCCAAACTCTAAACCCCGATAAAGTATTTATAAATAGTCATCATCATCATATCAAAATATCCTTTCTCCTACAAAGAATGAACACTTCTCTATGTCTGTAAGACTTTTTTTATGTCACCAATGCTTCTGTGATTTTCCCACTTGCATTTTTACAGATGACAGCACAGATATTCATCAGGAAGAAAAATAGATTAGGATCCATAAACCTAACAACGTCCTAGTAGATTGAAGTGAAAAATATGTGCAAGATGGCCTGGGTGTTTCATGAATTTGTAGAATGCTTGGCTACCACACAAAAAGACTCTGGTTTGATTCTGCAGTACCATATACATAGAAAACGCTGGAAGTGGTGCTGTGGCTTGGTGGGACAGCTATAGCCTAAAGAAAGCCTAAGAACAATGGTCACGCTCTGAGGTCAAGTCCCAGGACTAGCAAAAAAAATGTGCAAGAGGCAAAATGCAAGCTGAGAAGGCACTGTGAAGCAAAATGTCTTGTGAAGGGTAAGGGGAATAGTGACAGTTAAGTTTAGATCTTACCTAAGAAAGGCTCCTTGAGCCTGAGACCAGGCTAGCACTCACGCCTAGTTAATGACTTGGAATTTGAACAAAATGTGTGCTGTTTACTACATCCATATGTGAGGTGGGAAGGGAGATTCAGCCTCCAGTATGTCTTTGAGGAGGTCTTCTGTGAGCAAGGAGCTTTGGTCATTGGGCCTTGAAAGGTGACCCTACCTCCCTCACAATGGAACAGAATATGGAACCCTGGTAACCAAGCCACTGTATGTGACAACCAGCTCAATCCAGCTCCCTTGGCCTGTGGCTCAGTAACCAGAAAGATATTGCTGTGCTGTTGCCAAGTTCAGGAGGCTCGCATCTCAGGCATTAGAGATATGGATGTCTCACTTGAAGAAGTAGATGCTGGATCAGTGCCAACCCAAAATTCCAGTATATCAGGCATTTTTCTAGGAAGAAAGCCAGGAAACTCCAGGGCAACTCAGATGAGGTATATTGAGAGGAAACCTATTTGAACCCATCATCCTGCCCACACACGACAACATTCTTGTGTGCTTTCAAGTGAATATACTGAGATTAGAGTGTGTCATTTCCAATTTACTCTATTCCAATTCCTCAGTGTGAAGTGTGGTCCCATTCCTACGTTTGAAATATCCACTGTTTTGCCAACACAGTGTGATGGTAAGTCAGCTCAGACTCTGAATGAGCCTTGTAACCTATGGATACTGGAGGAAGGCTTGTTGGAGATGCTGCTGACAAAGCTGATCCCTGCCTACCAGAAAGGTGATCTCTTTTATGTGGGAAACTTCCTGCACAATTTCAAATAGTGGAGGACAATGTAGTAGTTGCTGAAAATTCTCTTGAAAAAGTGAGTGTTCCCCCTCCAAACCCAGGTTTGCTCACCCCTCCTGGCCAAGTCTTGGAATACTTGGCTCCTCTCTGAGCCTGTTTGGTTCACTGCGGTGTTCACAGGGGAGCTAAGCATGATACAAGTGCACAAACTACTTTATTATGACTGGGACACCATGCCATTTCATTTCCCTCACAAGCTACTGGAGTCTCAACAGTGTGCTTACTGAGAAGTTGGATTTCAGGCATGAGTAAGTGGCTCCCAACTGCAGCCCTCACCTAGGTGACATCCTAGGAAATCCCATTTCCCAGTAAGAAATGAGGTGTCAGTACTAATGGCGGAGGCCTGTGAAATAATGGAGTCAGAGGAATAGCTGGGGGCTGAATCACTTTTGAGCCATCAGGGAGGGATTGTGATAGCTTTGCCTGTTAGAACCTGAAAGCATTTCCATTTTGGTGTGTGGTCCAGTGCTGCCACTTGAACCTGAAGCCAGGTCTAAATGCCATCCCTTTGGTGTTCAAAAATTAGCACTGTACCATTTGAGTCATAGGTCAAGTTCTGGCCTTTTGCTGCCTAATTGAAGACAAGTGCCTTTAGACTTTTACTGACTAGACTGGCTTTCCACTGTGATCTTCAGAGCTCAGCCTGCTGGGTGGCTAAGATTAGAGGAATGAGCATTTAGTTCTTTATTTAGAGCATTCACTTATTGATTTATTTAGATCATTTACTTAGTTAATTTAAGGTGCGTTTACTTTGGACAGATGCATAGAGGCCTCTCTCAGAAGCTTCTGGAAGTGGGGTGTAAAAGTCATCCTGTTCTCGAGTGTCTCTTACCCCCCTCCCAGCACATAAGTGCACATCTCTGCAGGACAGGCACAGCATTAGAGTTCTGCAAGAAAGGGGCTTTGGTATAAGGCTCAGGATGGAGAGAGAAGGCTCTCACTTTCCTTGTACCGAATGCGCCCACAGCATCATGTGTTCCATCTATACGATGTGAATGGACTTCTACCCCAGTGATTTCTACGAGTTCAAGAACTGCCACATCCTGACACAACTCAAGCTCTATATGATGCTCCAAATGCCGGCTTTGGACCTGCTCTTCTAAACACATACTTTTTGACCAGCTGGAGGAATGTGCGACCAGTAAGACCAAGAAAAAGTAGAAGTCCTGGTGTGGGTGCCTCAGAGCCTGTGAGTAGGAAGCCCATGTGGTCTAGATATTGGTTGGCCCTTCCTTCTACAGAGCATGGCAAAATGCCCTTTATGGGTGATGTCAGCCAGGTAATGTCTGTCCTCTGAAAGGACTCGGGAATAAGCACTCATTAGAAAGACCCTACACCTCCTCAGAGTTCAGTCCAAACTCCAGTTCTACAGGTTCCTCCATTATATCCTCATGGAAGTTGAGTGACACTTCAACTTGCAGAGTCTACTCTGTACACTCTGTATCAATTTCCATTCTTAGGTTTGGGGCATCGTGGAAGAGCTTATCCTGAACTCGAAATGAAAAACCCACCAATGGAGCTGGTGACTGATGGAGACAGAGAATCATCACTGCACTCCAGAAAGCATGGGCCTTCTGTAGAAATTACCAAACAGGTTTAGAGTCCTGTGGATATACCTTTTGCTCTGAACCCCATGTGTGACACAGTTGAACCTGCAGATACTATGGAGGAAAAAAATGGCAGCCAGATTTCCTTCCGTTTCGTTTCACACTCCACCCAGAGTCAGTCCATCTGAGTCAGAGTAACACTCCACTTATTGTGCAAGCTGAAGGGGCACACGCTGGGCTCATGGAAAATGTCCCCATGGGAAGCAGCAAGTGTACTCTCAATACTGGATTCATTGGAGGAAAATGAATCCATCCTCACAGAATATCCAGACCCATCCATCTCACTAAAAGAGACTCAATCTCCATTCGACAAACCAGAATTCATCCCCCTCTTAACTCAGGAAGGACATTCTGTTTCTCATGAGGAAGGAGACACTTCTGAGGACTCTGAAGTAGAATTACTGTCTGAAGGCAACTTGGAGGCCAGTCTGGATTTAGAGCTTCCCTGTCCCCTTCCTAAAAAGACATCTCTTTATCTTGCTCTCATGATTCTTGTCAAGTATTCATTGTATTTACTTTGCTAACTATTAAACTCTCATTGTTAATATTATGGTGTGAAGTTCTTCAGTCCTTATTATACTGTGTTTTATTTTCCACTTAGAATGTGAGACCTCAGACACATAGGTCCTGGGTGGGCCAAAAACCAGACAGGTCTGGTCCCATAGAAGACAACCTTACTGGATATACAGGGAACTATGAAATGCATGGAATCACCAGGAATCCAGGCCAGGCCTCCATGGAAAGACAAGTCAGCTACCAAAGCTTAAGGACAGAGCAGATGCCTGGAAATGTGTTTTGTCAATCGGGAGAAGTGCCAGAGTAACTGTAATATTATGGGGGACTCTGTTCTGTGAGTTCAAGTCTGTTTATATATCCATTGTGCTTTGTACAAATATTTAAGAAAATTAAAACTCCACAATAGCATCAAAAATCTACATTGGCTTTGAATGTGGCCTAGTTGTAGAGTGCTCGCCTAGTATACAAGAAGTGTTGATTCAATTCCTCGACACTTCATACACAGAAAAAGCAGATCGGGCACTGTGGCTCAGGTGTCAGAGTGCCACCCTTGAACAAATGTGGCCAAGGACAGTTCCTGGTCCCTCAGTTCAAGCCCCAGGACTAGCCAAACAAGAAATCATACCATTTTCCACACATTTGGAAATAAATCTGTTTTTATCTAACCCTACTTCTTTTTTGCCAGTCCAGGGTGTGTGCCAGCAAGCCAACCTACTGGCCCCCAACCTTGCTATTTTGAATCATTTAATTTTTTTACATAATCATATTTCATGCTGTCTGTATTAATACCATAAACAGTATGCTTAGTGTAATAATGTTAAAGGTAAAACATAAGAAATTAATAATTAAAATATAATATAATAATAATATATCAACCTACATCATTAATTTGAACACATTTTAATCTATTTCTTTCAGAAATGAAAATACATATATATTTGTTGTAAATGAAATTTATGACTTGGGGGAAGGGAAAGAGAAAAGGGGGGAGGGGGTAACAGTGTTTACAAGAAATGTACTCATTACATATGTAACAGCAATCTCTATGTATATCACCTTCACAACAAATTTTTTGAAAAGTACAATAAGTTTAAATGTCTACTTTGGGCAGAATTTTTTTTTGCCAGTACTGGGCTTAGACTCACGACCTGAGCACGATCCTTGTCTTTATTTTTGTTTATTCTTAAGGCGCAAGTTCTATCACATGTGCCACAGCACCCCTTTTATCTTTTTTTATCTGTGTTGTACTGAGGAATTGAACTTGGGTCTTCATTCATGCTCGGCAAGAACTCTTCCACTAGGCTTAACTCATGGCCCCAGTGGGAAGGAAGTTTTCCATAAAATATGTAGGAAATATGTCCACTAAGGAAAAGCCATCAAAAAGAGAAGAAAAATTATATACTTAGATAACAACATGCCAGTATTATGGCAGATCTCTGTAATTCTTGCTTCAAGAGTGGCCTATTTGGACCGGGAGTTGGCTGGCTGAAGTAAAGTGCTATCCTTGAGCAAACCCTAGGACAGTGCTCTGGCCATGAGTTGAAGCCATAGGACATGCAAAAAATAATAATTTAATGCCCGTGACTGGTGGCTCACCCTGGTAACCCTAGCTACCCTGGAGGATCGAGGTTCAAAGACGGCCCAGGCATAAAAATCTGTGAGAATCTTATTTCCAAATAATGCAGAAAATTCAAAATGACAATGTGCCTCAAGTGGTAGAGCTCTTGCCTTGAGCTGAGAGATTAAGGTAAACATCCAAGCCCAGAGTTCAAGCCCCATGAGTGAAAAAAAGAAATAGAAAGAAAGCCCTTATCTAAGGCTGGAGTGCAAACTAGTGGTAGTTTGCTTGCCTAGTATGCACAAAGCCCTGTGTTCAATTACTCTGTACCACTTACACCAAAAAGAAAAGCTGGAAATGATCTCAGAAGGTTGGATTCTGAGGATCACAGTTCAAAGCCAGGCCAGACACTAAAGTCCATGAAACTGTTACTTCCACTTAAGCACCAGAAAACCAGAAGTGACACTCTGGCTCAAGGTGTTTAAGGTTGTAGCCTTGAGCTGAAGAGCCCAGGGACACTGCCCAGGTGCACAATTAAAGTCTCACAACCAAAAGATAGAGAGAGAGAGAGAGAGAGAGAGAGAGAGAGAGAGAGAGAGAGAGAGAGAGAGAGAGAGACAGAGAGAGAGACAGAGAGAGAGACAGAGAGAGAGACAGAGAGAGAGGGACAGAGAGAGAGAGAAAGAGAGAGAGACAGAGAGAGAGAGACAGAGAGAGAGACATAGAGAGACACAGAGACAGAGACAGAGAGAGACAGGGAGACAGAGACAGAGAGAGAGAGACGGAGAGAGAAAGACAGACAGGCAGACAGACAGAGACAGAGAGACAGAGACAGAGACATCAAACAGTCAGGCACTGCTGGCTGAAGCATGTAATTCTAGCTACTGTGGAGGCTGAGATTGGAGGATCTTGGTTCAAAGGCCAAAGCCAGCCTGGACACATATGTTTGTGAGGCTTACATCACCAATTAACTACCAGAAACCAAAAATGGAGCTGTAGAGGAAGAGCGCTAGCCTTGAGCTGAAGAGCTCAGGGACAGTGTCCAGGCCCAAAGTCCAAGCACCATGATGAATCAATAATAAAAAAAGAAGATAGCTAATAGTAATGATGAATAATTTTGTGCTGGGAGTTTGGCCTAGTGGTAGAGTGCTTGCCTAGCATGCACGAAGACCTGGGTTCAATTCCTCAATACCACATACATAGAAAAATGCTGGAAGTGGTGCTGAGGCTGAAGTGGTAGAGCCCTAGCCTTGAGAAAATTTAAGGACAGTGCTCAGTCCCTGAGTTCAAGCCCAGGACTGGCCAAATCAAAAGTAGTAGAGCACTGGCATTGAACTGAAGATCTGAGGAACAGCCCCGGCACAGAGTTCAAGCACCGCAAAAAACAACATCAAAATCTATGAAATGGCAGTGGTGGTTTTAAGCTAAGCAAAAATAGAGTAGAAACTGGTAAAATACATATTTGCGTGTAAGCAAAATAGCCAGACTTATGCATTAGAACAGGATAGCAACTTGAAAAAAATTGTGTTTTCCATCTCACTAGGTCCTGTCTCTTAATTTATTCAAGTAAGTAAAATGCTGGGTTTTATAATCATTGCTCTGAATATTAGAAAATCAGAATATCTCTCATTAACCAAC